>NW_006159674.1:2611522-2642540 GCF_000334495.1 Tupaia belangeri chinensis | reverse complement strand
GGCATTCCTAGTCGGGTTTTGGCCAGCTTCAGATCTTGAACACATGAGTGCTTGGCATACTCAGACAAGTATCTGGACAGAAACCCAGAACCTTCCCATGTGGGAGCCTTCCCATGTGGGCCTGGCAGAGCATCATGTTTTATTGCTGGAAAGCAGTCTGGCCCTTTTCTCATTTTCTGTGGTGCTGAGATTAATCGGTGCATTCAGGTTGTCAGCCTGATCATCAATTATAAATTTCTCCATCATATCGTCTTCACTGAATGGTCTTTGTTACTATTTATGTACAATGCTTACGCTTATCATTCCATTAGATCTTGCAAAATGGCGGTATCCCACTTTTATCCTTCCTCTGAGTATTAGCTGGCACACTTCAATTAGAGAAGATCCCTCTCATTAACTATCAATATTCCCCCAAGGAACAGTGGATACGAGATAAGCAAGATAAAATTTGATTCCTTTTCTTTATCAGTTTTAGAAAAATAAGTTGGTTTTCTGGAATATTCCAAATGTGACCAATAAGTTTCCACCCCCAGGGGCAGATATCTTTATGAACTGGATTTTGAGGAAAGCGAGTTTCTAGCAATGGCAATTTTTATCCTTTGATGTCCAATGTTGTCTTTATTACATTTACTGCTGAGTTATAATATAGGGTCAGTAGTTTTTGAAAGTTTCATTCTTTTTTTTTTTTTTTTTGCCAGAGAGCGTGTGTGCTCACTGGGGAGAGAAGAGAGAGAGAGAGAGAGAAAGAGAAAGCACCTCCCCCCCCCATGGGCATGATCACTCTGCAATCCCTTATCTCTATCTTTCCCTTCTTTCAGGATTGTGGGCATGCACGCACACGTGCCTGGTATATTTCTAAAGCTTGGGTCTTGGACTTGAACTGCAGGGTTGGTCATGTGGGATCTGGCCACCTTGACCACACCACTAGCTGGTCTTGGGGTTAAATCTTAATTAGCTATTTTTGCCAGTTTTATCTCTAATGCCATTGCCTGCATTAGAAATGGGTGCAAGACACAACTGGACATGACACTTGCCATAGACCTTCTGAGGCTGGCTTTCCACTTTATCAGAACCTAAAACCTCCATTTCCTGTCTTAGTTGTCAGTATATGGTACCTGGAACAGCGGCAGCTTCTGAGGCTGTGAAGAGAGGCAACCCAAGAGGAAGAGCTGTTATGTTTATAATTATAAAACAAAAAGATGAAAAGAGTCTGGGTCCTTGATGATACTGGTAAATTACAAAGTTAACCAATGTTGACATTTTATTTTATCTTTTTAAAGTTTATTCACTTTTTTCCCTGAGAGAGAGTGACATTAAGACTTAAAGACATAAAGACAGCACCCTCAGCAGGTTTCCATGTCATAATCTACTGCAGTCTCAGCTGGCCTGGTTCATGGGCACACGTGTGCCACTGGCATGCTCAGGGAGGTCCTGGGACATGAACCCAGGACCTGCCCTATGAGGGCTGTGTTGTATCATTGCTGCACCACTGCCTAGCCCTGGAATTGTCTTAGCTACAGATTTTTTGTTATGAAAAAAATATTCTAAATATATTTATAACTTTTAATTTGTATGCTACAGTTTGTAGCTAAAAACATCCTAACTGATGTATTCTGAAAATAATCTTAAGGCCTTTCTTAGGCATGTTACAAACTGATACATATAAATGGAAGATTCATAAAACTCACTTCATATCATGTACATTTATATCATAATTACAGAAATAAGTAAATGAATCAAAACATTAAACCTGATCATAGGTAATATCTAAGTTATACAAATTAATTTTTTTCTTTTTAACTTTTTGTTCTTATTTCTTTTCGTTTGGCTTATACAACAATTTTTATTTGCAAAAGAACTCAAGTTTATTGAATAAAAAGCACTGTTTATGATTTTTAAAGTAGAATACATTGCTGAAAAGACATTAAGTACAGACACAAAACACTGCAGGATTTAACTCAAATTTATATTTTAAATAAATTTGAAAAACAACTGATAGCAATGAATCAAATATAAAAATAAAAAAGTTTTTAAATTAACTAATTAATTTATTTATTTACAGTTATTCACTGTACATCAATACAATATACAAAATGAGATTTTCAATCCAAAAAACATTGTATATTGGCTCAGTCAAGGATATTACCATACATGTTATCATCAAGAAATAATTTTCTATTTTTTGTTTCTTATATATTTGAATCCCCTCCACCTTGATTCCCTACCTCTCACCCTCTGCCAACTGCCCCCCTTCTCCCACGTTGTCTCTGGTATACACAGTTGTTTTCCACACCTTTCTTTTTTCACATTTTATTGATTCACTGAAGATCTTAAAGACTTTCAATAGCAAGCACAGCTGATACATACATATTTATGAATGCACGTCTGACTTTAGGTGTAAACCTCAGTGAGTAAAGTGAACATACTATCAAGTAGCATCTCGCTAGGGCTATACAGCTTACTACAGTCATTAATAGGTATTAATAGGTATTTTTTAAATGCAAAAAATAAAAAGTTTTAATGTAGCAAAAGATACATTAAAAATGCAATTCTGGTTTTATGGTGAGAACGAACTACAAGGGACAAAGCAGAAAAGGTAGGAAGCTATTACAGTAATTTAGTTGAGAAAGGAAAGGAACTTGGCACAAACTGAAGATAGTGAGAAGTACCACTTTCTGGACATACTTTGAAGTAGAACCAACAAGATCGTTGATGGGTTTAATGTGGGGTATGAGGGAGAGAGGCCAGGATAATTCCAAGGTTTTTGGCTCCAGCAACTTAAAAGTGTGGAGTTGCCATTTGTTGAGATGAGACGTTTTGCAGGCTGTAAAATAAGAGTTCTGGGACCAGCAGTTAGCGTAATGGCTATGTCGCTGGACTCCCATGCAGTAGACCGCTGTTCAAGTCCCAGACCCAGTGGCTTAAACTCATGCCAGGTGCGTGTATGTGTGTGCCCAAGATCCCAAGAAGAGAATAAGGAGAAGGGATTGCGGCATGGCCATCCCTCTGGGGGGTGATTTCTTGCTTTCTGTCTCTCTGTCTCTTTCTTTCTGGCGAGTGCACGTGCCCTATAACAAAAACCTCTCAAAAATAAATAAATAAATAAATAAATATAAAAAAACAGTTCTGCTGTGACATGTTAAGCTTGAGATATCTACTGTGCATCCAGGTGGAGATATTGAGCAGGCAATTGGATGGACAGATGTAGATCAGGGCTGCCATCTGTGTTTGGAGTAATCTATCGTATAGAAAGTACGTAAAACCACAAGTCCATGACATCACCAGAGAGTGAATACAGATAGAGAAAAGGGACAAGGGTGGGGTTGCACACTTCAATATTTAGAAAATTAGAAGCTAGATGAAACCCACAAAGGATGTGGGAAAGAAACCAGTCACAAAGATAGAAGAAAAAAGAGAGAATAGTGTCCCTGAGGGCAAGCAAAGAAAGTGATTCAGAGAGGGAGATTGGCTTTGTTAAATGAGGCTGATGGGTCAGGAAAGGTGAGATGTGCACTGATTGTTGGCTCTAGAAGTGTGGAGCTCATTTGGTGATCTTGACAAGTTATTAATAGTTGGAGAAACAGTCGGCACACAAGCGTCTCAGAGCGGGTTGGTGAAAGAATGGCTCCTGAAAGAATTGCTTAGAAACCGTCAGAATAAACAACTCTTAAGGAGTTTTATTCTTCTGTATGATGAAAATATTAACTGTGTTGACTGACTTATGGACAGTACTAACTAGCCCCAATTTCTGTTTCCACCCCTGAGATTTAAATGCAGGCTCAATTTGTTTTCTCTGTCTTGTGGCCAGAAGTGAATACCTGACTTTATCACCCGTGATATGCACCTGCTGAATGACTAAAGTGTGTGTGGATGGATCGTTACAAATTCATGCATGGTCCTCAAGAAACAACTTCAAATGGTTGTCTGACGAAGTGGCTTTTCCTAGGGAAGTTCTTGCCACTTTGTGGCATGAACTGGCACTAGGCATTCCAGTTGGGCCTGCTGGGAAGTATTCACCATGGATGTGGGTGTGAAACACTTTGATTCCACAGCCCTGCCTGATTTACAAAGTACTTTCTTACCATTTCCTCATCTGATCCTCATAACATGTGTGGCGTTGGCTAGGCAGATGTTGTTATCACAATCTTATAGAAAAGGAAACTAAAGATCCCAGTGCCTGAGGAATTGCCTTAGGGAACAGAGCTGGGAAGACCCAGGACTTCTGACCACCAGTCCCCTGTTGTTCCTTTCCACCAGATTCTAATGGCTAGCTTAGCCATCTGCTAAATCTATTGCCCTTAGCTAAATCTCCTCTTCTGTGTGACGACTTCCTGGTAACAGGGAGCAAAAGGAGCAGGGCATTTAGCTCTCACTGCAACACATCGACATCCTGGGGTGACGCTGCACTTCTTCCATTTCTGGAACTCCTAAAATCTGGCCTGAGCTCATCTCTTCTCTCTGACGGTTTCAAATGGTCTGTTTTTCACAGGTTGTGTCTCAAATTTTGATGGAAGCTGTCAGGCCTATCAGATTATACTGGATGACATCTACTTCTATTCAAGTCAAGTATAGCTCCTTTCAAAATCAGCCAATTAAAGCGTTAGATGAAATGACATATTAACCCAACAGGTGGCTTTTCATTTTATGTTCTTGAAATTATATAACTTTTTTTCCACTTCCAAGAATGTTCCAGAACTAATTTTAGAGTGTGTAATTCACAGACTAATGTTCTTAGTCAAAACAAAACCTCTCTACATGTTATGCAAAGATGGGAGGGCATGAAGGGGGAATTTGGAACTGAGGTGGTGGATTTAATACACCTGGATTTTTTCTAAAAGTTGATCATTCCTCCTTTGAGATGTTAGAATAGCTTTTAAAAGGTGTTAGGGTGAGAACGCTAGTATTCTCAAGCAGCAAACACGCATCAGCTGTCGGAGGCTGTGGAACATGGGGTCCTGGTCTGGCTACACAGTGAGATGCATTTCCGTATGACAGGTTTCATTAACCTGAAAAATTCCAGGCTACTTTTCTGAGTTCTAGCTGCAGACATTTAATGGAATTACTAAAGACACCTTGAACTCAGAGGATGGAGAGGGCAGATGCCAATTCTTCCACTAATTGCATCTGACATTGTAGCCCTGAGAGCCAAGTGTCACAAGAAGGAAAGGCAAAAAGAGAAAAATGGGTGGTTAGAAACATAGGCTAGGACCAGCAGGTAGTGTAGTGGTTATGGCCCTGGACACTCACATGACCAACTGTAGTTTGAGCTGTGGGCACAGCAGTTTGAAAATCATGCCAGGCACATGTGCATGTGTGCGTGCCCAAAATCCTGACAGGAGAATGGAGAAGGGATGTGGAATGGCCATCCCCCTGGGGGGTGATTTTTCTTTTTCTCTCTCTGTCTCTCTCTGTCTTTCCAGTGAGCACACATACCAGGTGGCAAAACAAAACAAAACAAAACAAAACAAAAAAAACATAGGCTGAGTGATCTTCCTTTAGTCCAGCAATAGGCATGTGTTAAAGGAGGGTTGTGGAGAGGGTAGAAGTGAAGAGTAAGACAGAATGTGCTCCAGAGTCCTTGAATCAAATAGGCTGTCTAAGTGAATATGTGCTGATATAACCATGCTCCTACACCAGGATGACAGATAGCAGAATAAACTGCTCATGGACAATTTGGCAATATCTATAAAAATTTGAATGTACATACCCTTTGTCCCAGCAGTTTCTTGAGAATTTATCTTACTCTTGTAGAGGTGTTCACAAATGCAAAGATGTACACAAATGCTCATTGCCGCATTGTTTGTAAGACTGAAGCTGGAAACAACCCCAATGTCCAGGCATGAGGGACTTGATGAATATATTATATTGTATCGATACAGCGAACTGCCATGAAGTTCTTTCATCTCTCTCTCTCTTTCTAGAGAGATTTCTGCTATAGGGCATGTGAGCTCGCCAGAAAGACAGAGAGACAGAAAGTGAGAAATCACCCCCCAGGGGGAATGGCTATGCTGCAATCCCCTCTCCTCCATTCTCTTCTTGAGATCTTGGGCATACATGTACATGTGCCCAACATGAGTTTCAAGTCACCAGGTCCAGGACTCGAATTGCAGTCGACTACGTGGGAGTCCAACGATGTAACCATTACATCTGCTGGTCCCAGTATTTCTATATTTTACAAGTAATATGGTTGTACTGGTGCTTTGCTCCTAGAGCAACAGTAGCCAATGGAAATACAATGCAAGCTTCAGATGTAATCAAACATTTCCTCAGGAACCAAAGGGAAGAGGTAAAAAGAAACAGGGGAAATTAATTTTAATATTTTATTTCACTCATTAGACCTCAAATAATATTTAACCGTGTGATCAATATACAACATGATAAAGGAGCTATTTTACATTTGGGGGAAATTTAGCATGTGTCTTTAATTTAGAACCTATCTCAATTAAGAAAGTACTCAGATGTGGTTACCAGTTTGGGTGGCATAAGTCTAGAAAGAATTGTGGGGAAGTTGTCCCCTCTTTCTGTACCCTGGTTAGGAAGAAGATGACCTCCTAGTCCTCTGGGGTGTTTTGTAAGAGTTGCTTATGTTTTCCCCTCCCCTCCACTGCTTAACCCACCTGTAAACACACACAGCCCTTAACAGGTGCAGAATTTACCATGGAGCCAGGGAGGCTCTCTCAGCTCTGAGCTCAATTACATTAGTTATCTGG
The DNA here is from genome assembly GCF_000334495.1 of Tupaia belangeri chinensis. Classification (NCBI taxonomy): domain Eukaryota; kingdom Metazoa; phylum Chordata; class Mammalia; order Scandentia; family Tupaiidae; genus Tupaia; species Tupaia belangeri. The sequence goes on along the minus strand of NW_006159674.1, from coordinate 2,635,830 downwards.
CCTCTTACTCAGCACAAGCTGCCTTCATTACCAAACCAAAGACTTAATTGCTCTTTTAAGCTCCTCAAACTCCTTAGAATTTTCAGACCTAATTTACTTGCAGCCTCAAGCTCCTGGAACTCAAGGTGCCTGTGGGTTTACTAAGGATAAATGGTAATCTGCTGGGAGCACAGGTTTTCTTAAACTCTTTCAAGGGCCACAGTTTTCCTTTCATCCAGCCACCTGAGATAATGGGTCTTTCCTTTTCTTTATTCCCTCCTCCGGGCAAGCAACGCCTGCCAGTTTAAGAAGCATTTCCTGTACTCTACCACCACCTTGTGGTTCAGGAAGAATAGTTCAGAAATGGGCTGCTTCCATCTTGGGACCCAAAGACACATCGAACAGCATTGAAGGGCCATCTGGCTTTTGTTATCTCCTTCAATCTGAGAGGAAATGAGATTTGATACTGAATGTGGAATGTCTCCTACAGGCTAACCTGTTTGCTGAGAAATCCAGCAATGAAGTGGCTCCAGTTTGAAACAAGCAGAGAGTCATGCAGAAACACACATCTGGGCTGTCACTGTTCGCATGATTTAAATAGAATTGTGTCCATGTTTCACAGATGACCGGCTCAGCCAGGGAACTTGGCGTCTCCATCTGCTGTTACTGTAAAATGGTAAGTTAATGTTTTCAACGGTTACAAGTTAGGAATTATTAGCTCCTGGCCATGGGTGACATGGCCTGGAAACGGCACACTTCAGAGATCTGCAGCCCAACCTGCAGCTGTATTTCACCAACAGCCATGTTGGTCTGGACAGCATAGGTGGACCATAAAGGCCTAAAAATCCAAAAGATGGGATGGAAGCTTTACTGGCATCCATATTACATGCTTCCTCATGATCTTATATCTAAATGCTGTAATTCCCTTAACACTGGCTCCTTTCCTGAAGGTGTATGAGTTTGCAATTTCCTTACTGCTCCTGGGAGGCCAGTGGCTATGTGCATGGGCCCAGTAGTGACTGGCAGACCTTTAGGAACTTCACCACCACCAACTGACCACTTCATCCTACGAATTTCCTGTTAAGAGTAAGTCATCAGTTTATTGCAGAGCTATGTTTGTATTCAGAACAATAAAGTCAGTATCAAGTCAGTATAAAGTCTCCAATCTCCAACTATCAGAACCTTAGGGAACCTGCTTAACTATTGTTAAACCAGTTCCAGTCCAAGCTCTTCCCTTCATTCGCTATGTAATTTGGGCAGAGTATCTATTGAGATTTCTGTCTCTCAGTTTCCTCTTCTGATTTCATGAATGAATAACATGGAAAGGCTTTACAATAGGACCCGGCACCTGCTGGGATTTGCTGGTGATAATGACCGGGGTTGAGATTGGGGTAAGGCAAGTGGGAGTGCAAGATGACTCTGAGAGTGAGTGCCTTGCTCTCCTGCCTCGAGTCTCGGTCCTGATGATGAGAATGGTATGATTGCTGATACTTATGTAGCATTTTCTGGAGTGTTAATGTCATCATAACGTCCAAAGTAGTCCAAGGAGACATTTTAAGAAGCAGTGGCTAGCCGTGGTCAAAGTATATCTTTCCTGCCTTCTGAGGTTTCACCAGGAGGGGTTATGTCCTGGGGTAAGACATTGTTCTTTGGGCCAATGAGAGGCCTTCTTATCTTGATTTCACATTTTCCTAAGATTAACCAAGAGGAGGTTTTTGTTTTCTGTTTTGTTTTATTATTTTATTATTTATTATTTTATTTTTATTTGCCGGAAGAGAGAGAGAGAGAGAGATAGGGAGAGGGAAGGAGAAAGCACCCTCTAATGAAGCATGGTCACACTGCAATCATTTCTCATTTTTCTATCTTGTTTGGATTTCAGGCATTCACACATATGTACCTGGCTTGTCTTTCAAATGCTGGGTGGGGGGGATTTGGCTCCCTTAACCACCAGGCTACAAGGCTGGTATAAGAGAAAGTTATTTTTTAAAAAATTTTTAATTTTTATGGGTTTTTGCCATAGGACACATGCTCACTGGAGAGAGACAGAGAGAGATAAAGAAAGGGAAAGTGAGAAAGCTACTCCCCCTCCCCCAGGAGGAGTGACCATGGCATAATTCCTTCTCCATTCTCCTACTGGGATTTTGGGCACACACGTACATGTGCCCAGTGTGATGTTCAAGCCACCAGGTCAAGACTCAAACCCGTGTTTTTCCATGTGAGAATCTAGTACCTTAACACTATGCCACCTCTGGCCCCTGAGAGAAAATTTTAACCAGGGATTCTTTGACGAAAACTGTCAATGTGTAAGAGACTCACCTTGATAGGTAGGTTTGGAACTTAGAAGAGAGAGAAGAGAAAAGAAAGGGGTCAACCTGCCCCAGAGATATGCCTGTGACCCCACGACTGTTGAGTGAGCACAATTTTGCTGACCCTTCCTTGCCTAACACATGAGCTGGAGGTCCTTGACCCAGAGCAAAGATCCAAGATGTCAAGAAGTTCACATCTGGCTTCAAGATTTTACCTATGTCTTCTAACAAGGGCAAGCCCCAATGATTATAATGACCAGGGCCAAACAATTTATACCCCCTCTACCAGTCCCCACAATAAATGGTTTCTGGAAGTTAACTCTTTTTCTCCAAGAGTCTGAAGGCACCTGCGATTTCAGATTCTAAATTAAAAACAGACACAATTCCTGACGTCTCCCAGCTCAGTGACGACACTATGGAGTCAGGCCTGCTCTCTGCTGCACTATTCAAATTTTTGCTGAGCTTCATTTTGAGATAGCCATACCAGTTATACCTGACAGCTGTGTGGGTGGGAGGGATAGAAGTGGCTCCGGAAAGGAACTCTAGAAGTAAAAAGTCCTTCCCACCAGGTGGCCTCAGCACCTACGCAGTTCCTGTAGGAGTCTCTTTTCAGCTGAGGCACTGGAAAGCCTTCAAGTTTTTCTTTTCTTTTCTTTTTTTTTTTTTTTTGCCAAGGGAGCAATTTAAGCTTTTATCTGTACTTAAGCCTTAGTGTAAAAGTATACATTATGTGGATTCTGTGGAAGTATACGTTACATGGTTTCTAGGTGCTTTGTTTATTTCTCCCATGAGTGAGACACAGAGAGGAAAAGAGAGAGAGAGACAAAGAGAAACAGCACCCCAACAAGATCTTTGCAATACAACCCCAGTTTTGGCCAGCTCTGAATTAGGGGCATATGTGCACTCAGTGTACTCAGAGAAGTCTTGAGACTCGAACACAGAACCATTCCATGTCGGTCAGTCCTCATAGATTATTACATTTTACTGTTGCATCATTGGAAGGTAGGTTTTAATGGAGTGGGTAGTATGAACTTCAAGTATTTTCTTGAAGGAAAATGTCAACATGCAGTATTGCAGGGTAGGACTGTTTCTTCTCATTTGCAATTTCTGTATCTCATGGTCAGCTGTCTGGAGTCTATGAACAGAAATCATTGCTATGCCAGCTGTATACTCTGAAGACTAGAATGTTTGCTCCGTAATCATTTTTCATTTGTCTTGGGCTACTAGGCAGCAACCAGGCTCTTCTGTTAGCCCTTGGAGCAGAGGCGTAGGTCTAGTGCTTGAGATATCCTTTCCAGAGCTAGAGCTTTGCCCCCTTCAGGGAGGGGCAGACTTGTGGCCAATATCAGCCAGTAAGTTACAGACCAAACCATTGGAAAATAAGGCCTAACTCAGGACAGGGCAAAGATATGTGAAGAGCTAAGCATCAGGCCATGCATTAGTGGTTAGCTAGGTAGAACTTGTCAGGGGTCAGGGCCTCCCTAAGTCTCCTTTGAATATTCTATAGTTTTCAAACAAACCAGGAGAGCCAGGGAATCAACACTTATGTTTTCATTGAAGACAGACAGAGGGAGGTTCAAACCTTAACCCCTGGCTTCCTTGGTGTATTATTTAGGATATTTGGATGATATTTAGTTCTCATACATCAGTAGGTAGAGACCCACAGCAGTTTTGACACTGGCAATTGATGCTATCAAGTGCTGTCTGAAATTGACGCCATCAGGCCAATCAAGTTCTGTCCGCCTTTGCCATCATCACTGTTCTGGCTTTTGTCCTTAAAAATATTATCTCATGATGGGACCAACAGATGGTTACACTGCTGGACTCCCATACGGCTGTCTGGTTCGAGTCCCAGACCAGTGCCTTGAAATTCAGGCCAGGCATGTGTGCCCAAAATCCTGAGAGGAGAATGGAGGAGAAGGGATTACAGTGTGGCCATCTTCTGGGGGGTGATTTCTCACTTTCTATCTCTCTGGTGAACATATGTGCCCTATAGCAAAAATATCTCTCTCTCTCTAGTGTGTATATATATATATATATAAAATATAAATATTCTCATGGTAGCAAGATGGCTGCCATAGTTACAGGTGTTAAATCCTCACACAATCACAGCTAAAGGGAAAAAAAATGAAAAAAGAAAAAAGAACAGGAGCAGTTTCTTCTCACACATTCCTTTTCATGAGGAAGGGATGCCTCTCTTGAAGCTCCTTGAAGACTTTTCTTTGCATATCATTAGCCTAGCCTGGATGGGTCATGTGTTCATGTCCTAACTGACATTTTTAACCTCTAGAGGGGGAAGTAAACTCTGTCAGGAAGAAAGGAGGAGGGGAATGCAATCAGATAGACAACTGAGTATCTGCAACATGGGACAAGAGCCTTAATATCTCTGTCCTCAGTTTTTTTATTCACAAATTTGGTTTAAGAATTATTTTCCCGACAGAAGGCCTGATAAAGAAGATGAGCTCAATCAAAATATGTTCTTTCACTCCCAGTATCCACAGCTCAAAACTTGCAGGGCCCTATTGCCTCAATAGTCACTTATTCTTGAGTTAACGAGGGACAGGCATGACAAGTGATGAGCAGTGGCCTTGCCCTAGATGCAGTCAGCCCCTTCCTATTGGTCCTCTCAGTGAAGTGTGAGGCAGTGAGGAGGAAGAGGGAGTGGAGGATGATAAATCCTAAAAGAAAAAGACAAAACAAAACAAAACAAAAACAGTTTTAAGTGTTTCTTGTTAAATGTGCAAAGCACTTCAGAGTGTGCCTGTTTTCAGGATCTATTTCAACACCTCACTTAGGAAGGAGACCACCCCGACCTAGCTGCCCTTCCATGGATGACACTCCAACTAGTTTTATAAAACAGAGGCAGGCCAGCCAGGTGGCATGGTGGTTAAGGCAGCTGGATCCCACATGGCTAAATGCACAATTTGAAGCCTGGAATGGGTGACCTGGAAAATATGGGGGTGTACATGTACTGTAAAGCAAAACACTAAAAACTAAATAAATAAGTAAAGCAGAGAGGCATCAGGGTGATAGTTCATGAAGATGTGGTCAGATTTAACCCTTCAGGCTGAACAGCACAAAACAGATGTGGAAGCCATACATTCGTATGTGACCCTAACCGGAAGAATGAAGAGACCATTGAGAGGTGCCTTGAGAATCCACAGTGGCTGGGGACAGTTGTGATGCTCAAACGGAGATGGACACTGTGAATATGCAAAGCAGGAATTTTTTATGTGGTCTAGGAAACCACAATGAGAGTATTGATCATTACCCAGGCATATGCAATCAATTTGTGTTAAAAATCATTATATATGGGACCAGCAGATGGCATAACAGTTATGCCGTTGGATTCCCATATGGGTGACTGCTGTTGGAGTCCTGAACGCAGCAGCTTAAAACTCTTGCAAGGCATGTGTGCACGCATGCCCAAAATCCTGAAAGGAGAATGGAGAAGGGATTGTGGTGTGGCCATCCCCTCTGAGGGGGTGACTTCTTGCTTTCTGTTTCTCTTCTCTCTCTGTCTCTCTGGCAAGAACATGGGCCCTATAGCAAAAATCTCTGTAAAAAATATCATTAGATACATTATTGATGAACATTCTCATAGTGCCAAAGTAATTCTATGCAGGTACACACTCAGAGGCAAAGAGAACCTGTACAACACAAATGTGGTATCAGATTGTCATCACACTGATCTACGGTTCAGACTTAGCATTGCCCATGGTGTGTGTCTTCCAGTGTAATGCAACTTGAATCCATAGAGCCTGTAGATAGAACTTCTTCTACTGCATGGGAACAGCTAGACCATACTGTGAGGGAGCAGCAAAGATAAGTCCAAATCTAGAAAGTGGGACGTTCCCCAGGGTCATCGAGGCTATCTATTTCACTGAACCAGATGAAAAAAACCTGGTGAAATGGGATGAGCAGGTGGCATGGTAGTTAAGGCACTGGATGTTCGCACATGGCTGACCATGTTTCGAATCCTAGACCTGGTGGCTTGCTTTCTCACTTCCTCTCTCTCTCTCTCTCTGTATCTCTCTCTGGTCAAATCAAAACAAGTGAATGAGTAAGTAAAAAATTAAATAAATAATTCTTTAAAAAAAAATTGGAGAGGAAAAAAAAAAAGTGCAATGCTATCTTCGTCCTGGCTGGGATGTCGGTTTGGATGAACCAGCTAAAGGACATTTTGAAGTTGAATGGGAAAACCTGGATATTGTCTGGATATTAGCATAATGATAGAGAGATCACTGACTGAAAAAATAGATAATGGAATAGTGTCTGGCCTCGTTTCAGTGAAACATGCACACATGTACACACACACATAGAAAATGACTCAGAGGGACATGAACCAAGGTGTCAAGAGTAGCGATCTCTGCATGGTTTAAAGACATGTTTTTATTTTTTAGGTTTTACTCATTTTCTTTCTTATTTTCCACAATGCACATGTTCTGTTTCTATAATAATAGTTTATTTTAAAATATCAAAATTAGTAAACTGAACACACCAAGGGGGAAGAAAATGGAAAAGCACGAACTGTTTAATTCTCAATTTGCTGAAACCTGGCATGGTCTAGAAAAGTTGCCTTGAAAAATAGCAGTATTGTTTATTTTTCCTCCTGTTTTCATCTTAGGAACAATTGTGGAAGCTGCTAGAAGTGGTGGTTTTAATGTTTTCTGTGTCTGTCATGCAATTGTAATCGATCTGGCTACTTCCACCTAGCAATGCTATTTTCTCAGGAGGGTTCCTGGAACATACTTGGAAATCTAAGGACTTTCAGAACAAAGCATATGGAGTGCTTTTCCTTTTAATAATGGGAATAAAAAGCCTCCTGTATTCCTGTCCAAGGGAAACTGAGGCCCAGACTCACAGAGTGATTACTTAAGGGCAGGTACTAGTTAGTGGGTCTCCTGGTGAAAAAGCCTGTTTTTCTCTTTTTCAATGAATTAACTCATTGCATTTTAAAAAATGATTTATTAAATGTGGGTACTGAGGCGATATGGTGAAGCAGGTACTGTTTCTGCCTACAATGGCTGGCCCCCCTCTTAAAGGAGTATTTTCTCTGAGAATGCCCTTCCCTGGGTTCAAAAGCTCTTTGTCCTTTGGGGCAATAAACTGAAAATCCAAATGTGCTTCTGTGAAGTTTCATACGACATGTGAGATTCTTAGTTCAATGTCAAAGTTCAATTACAGGGACAAAACTACGCCTTCCTTCTTTTTCCCCAGGGAAATCAATAATCCAATGGTCACAAGTGGGGAAATAAAATAGAAGAGTTTTATGCAAAATCAGGACTTCTGTTTGAACTGCCATAGATCCAAGGGAAAATGTTCTTTACCACATTCTTGGACAACAATCTTAAGAGATTTAAGGACTCGTTCTTTTATTGATTGATCGCTTTGCAAGTGTTTCTTAAATGAGTAATGCAGGCAGAAGCTACAAGGCAGGAGGGGCTGGAATGAAAAAGGCTGGGCTCAGCATTTAACTTCTAATCCTTTCTATTTTCCATAGTGAGGAAAACTATTCCCGGAGGGTCAGAGACAGCCAGAGAAACAGATTGTTCCAATAAATAGCATTGATTACTTCAGCAGCACGGGCAAAGCCTGAATCCTCACTCCTGTTTTCTTCTGGAACATTGCGTTTTATAGCTTCATAAAAGGGCATTCTGTTATAAGCCAATGTTTAAGATAAATATCCACACCACACTTTCCATACCAATATGAGTAAATGATGGAATAAATTAATAAGTCAAGAAGAGATAAATCTCCTAGGCTTTAAGTTTCAAGGAAATATCCTTACCAGTTCAAAACTGCTTTTCTTGAAACCACCAGCTGAACTAGCTATTGAAAGTAGTTAGATTACTTATGATATTGTGTGATCAACAAAATGTTGGGGGAAAAGGAATTGAAGACAACTATAGACAGCAGAGATAGTGTAATAAGAGAGTGGAATAGGGCAGAGGGTCAGACATGGGATAAAAAACATATATATGTATGAAAGTAGAAATGGAATATTATGGATGATAGCACGCATGATTAAGCCACTATGCAGTTTAGTCTAGATGAGAAACCACATTTAGTATGTTGTGATGATGCTCAGGGAATGAATGTAAATTAATAAAAAAAATTTCAGAAAAAAAAAACCATAATTAATGACTGTAGTAAACCATATAGCATCCGCTAGGTATTACCTTACAGTATATTCATTCTACTCAGAGTTTCATGCCTAAACTCAGACATGTATTCATAAATATGTATATACCAGCAGAACTTGCTATTGAAAGTAGATTATTTAAGAAATTCTGTGAATCAATAAAATGTGGGGGGGAAATGGAACAGAAAACAACTGTTGACACCTGAGATAGTGTGGGAGGAGGGTGGGAAATGGCAGAGGATGAGAAATGGGGGGGGGGAAATATATATATATATACACACACACACATATATATGTATACACATATATATGAAACTAGAAATGGAAAATTATTGACAATAACATGTATGATTAAGCCACTATGAAGCATATTCTGGATGGGAAATCACATTTTGTATGCTGTGACAATGCTCAGTGAATGAATGTAATAATTAATAAAACAAGCAAAAAAGAAAAAAAACTCCTATGTAGAAGAATTCCAAATAATTTATATAGATACTCTGCTTTCAATGAGGTGAAGCACAACTTTTCCTCCTTCTCCCCCCAACTCCTCAGCTGTGGACTGTGTGTAGTGACACCTTCCAAAGGGTACAGAATGGAGAGAAAAGGAAAAAGAGTAACTTTAAGTGGAGAAACCTGACAAATACTATTTAGTCAGTTGGACAAGGTGACCATCAACACTCATAAAGCATGTTCCTAGTATGTACATTTGATATAATGTTGATGAGAATGTTGCTTTATCTATGTGATCTTCCTCCACTCAAGTCCATCACTCTTGTCTGTCATCAGAAAAAGAGTCAAATCTTGGGACCAGCAGTTAGCGTAATGGCTATGTCGCTAGACTCTCATGTAGTCAACTTTGGTTTGAGTACCGTACCCAGTGGCTTAAATTCATGCGGAACACGTGCACGTGTGTGCCCAAGATCTAGAGAGGAGAAAGGAGGAGAAGGGATTGCGGTGTGGCCAAACCCCCTGGGAGGTGATTTCTCACTCTCTGTCTTTCTGTTTCTCTCTATCTTTCTGGTGAGCACACACACCCTATAGCAAAAACGTCTCAAAAAAATAATAAACAAAACATGTTGAGAATGGGGTCTTCATACTGTGACATGTCCCCCCAACATTCCAACATTTGTCTCACTATCCAAGAGAGAAAAAATAGTATAAAAATAGTATCAGTCAGCACATATTATAATGTGAACATAGCTACTGCAAGAAAAGACCTAGATTGGTATTTTTAAAGCTCATAACATTTTTGTCAGGATATAAAATAAAGATGAAGAAAGAAAATGCCAAGATATGTCCTTGGCTCTTTCAATCATGTTCGGGTTTCTGGAAAGGTAGTTAGGTTAATATGCACACCTAGCAAATGTTCCTTTAATGACATTAGAATGAATGTCATTAGAGAAATGAATCTGAGCTTTACTTTGGCTGAAGAATGAGTAAGTTACTGGGAAATGTCTATCCTACCAGGATATCACAGTGCATGTGAGGGCTGAGGTCTGCTGAGGACCTGAGAGGTCCTGGCTAGGAACATGTTGCTATTTAAACAGTTATCTAAAACTTTAGAAATATCAATTGAGATCCTACATATTTTCATTTTGTTATTATTTTTCTTTTTTAATATATTTTTAAAGAGTGATTTAATTTTATTTATTCATTCATTTGTTCTTTAATTTCACCATAGAGAGACACAGAGAAATAGAGGGAAAGTAAGAAAGCAAGCCACTAGGTTCAGGACTCGAATTGTGGTTGGCCATATGGGTGTGTCCAGCACCTTAATCACCACGCCACCTGCTGGCTCCAGTGTTATTATTTTTTAATTTGCTACAGGGCACACATACTCACCAGAGAGACAGAGAGAGAGAGCAGGAGTGAGGGGGGAAGCATTCCCCCAGTGGGGCATAGTTATGGTGCAATTTCTCCTCCTCTACTTCACCATTCTATGGGGATTTTGGGTATGCACACACACACATGGCTGGCGTATTTTTCAAGCCTCCTGGGTCTAACTGTTGGTATTCTAATGTGGGATCTGGCTCCCTTAACAGCTAGGCCATGGGGCTGGCCTTGTTGTATATTTTTTTGGTGAAAAATAAGGGGTTAAATCACAGTATATAAATTTAGTATATGGTATTTAAGTGGTTAAGTAGGGGAAATATGAGAAAAACTATCTTTGCCTGTTGTAATTTATGTAAGATACTTCAAGAATATTCAGAATAAAGGGATGTTTTAAATACTGACATTCTGGGACCAGCAGTTGGCGCAATGGTTATGTCACTGGACTCCCATGTAGTCAACTGTGTTTGAGTCTTGGACCTGGTGGCTTAAACTCACACCGAGTGCGTATGCGTGCATGCCCAAGATTCTGAGAGGAGAATGGAGGAGAAGGAATTGTAGCGTGGCCATCCCCCCTGGGGGGTGATTTCTCGCTTTCTGTCTCTCTGTCTCTCTCTGTCTTTATGGCAAGCACATGCACTCTATAGCAAAAAACCCCTCCAAAAAAAATACATATACAAATAAATACTGACAATCTAAAGGGAATATTATTTGTGTTGTATTACTATGGAAGGTCAAATCTGGCCTAGACCAGAAAGAGGCAAAACCAAAGTTAGAACTTAAGACTCCTCACTCCAGGACAGAATCCTTTCCACTATATCCTGTTGACATGAGATATGAAAAACTAAGGATTCTTTCCGGAGCCCAAATATGCCTTAATTTACTGCTGGATCCCCCTTGCTCTATTTACCTAACAGAAATAAACCAACATTGGCATCGAAAATGCAAATAAGCTCCCTACCTATCATTTTGGGAAGGTAAAGTTGTATTTTAATCAATATGAACAGACATCAAAACAGATGGAGAGGGAGAAAGCACCCTCCAATGTGGTATAGTAAAGCTGCAATTGCTTCTCCTTCATCTTGTTGGGATTTGGGGCAGGCATGTATACACACCTGACATGTTTTTTAAGCTGCTGGGTCCAGGACTTGAACTGCAAGGTTGGCCATGTTTGATCTGATTCCCTGAACCAACAGATTTCAATAGCTGTACATGCTCGTGTGTGTGTGTGTTTACATGCATGTGCACACATGTATGTATTTAGTTCTATGCAATTTTATCACACATTTGGAATCGTGGGTCAGCCACAGTAAAGATAGGAGTAATTCTACAAGGAGCCTTCATATGACCATTTTATGGCAACTGTTACTTCCTATCCTGCCCCACTCCCTAACTCATGTGATCATAATCTTTTCTTCATCTCTATTCATTTGTCATTTCATGAATGAAGTGGTCTATACAGTTTTGAGGTTTTTTTATTTTTCATTCAGTATAATTCCTTTGAGAGCTACCCGAGTTGTTATGTGTATCAGTAGTTTTTACATTTTTTTATTGCTGAGTATTATTCTATCATTTGAAGGTACCAAATCTTATTTAACCGTTTACTGGTTGAAGGACTTCTGATTTGGATTGTTTCCAGCTTGGAAATATTATAAATAAAGCTTCTGTGGACATTTGTACATAGGTTTTTGTGTGAACATAATTTTTTATTTCTTTGGGAAAATTGGCCAAGACTATAATTACTATGTTGCATGGTAAGTATGTGATAAGTTTAATAAGAAACTGCCATACATTAAATTTTTTTTTCTTTTTTTTGAGAGAATTTTGCTGTAGAGCGCCATGTTAAGTTTACTGTGCCAGTCTTTATCTGGAATTAAGGAAATTACTTCTATATGTATTGTCCCGATGAAATGTGTTTGGTGGCTGTAATTGATTGGTTCCAGAGCTGAAAGCTGCTTCTGGTCTAGAAACTAGGTCAATGTTGGGGAGTTGGAAGTTTATCCATCAACTCCAACTAGTCATTGGGGAAAGCATTAATTCCCTGGAACTTCTAGTATACTTGGTAGGAACAGAGAGGGTTTCTGGGGTGAGAGAAAACCCTTAAAGAAAGAGTTGTAGGTATTAGCAGTAGAAATTTAGGCAAGCATGCATGGAAATGGTAAGCTCTAAGGGGTTATGGAGTGGAAGAGCCCACCACACTGTTGGCAAACTTACTAGTTTGGAACAATTTGGGACTGGTCTTACTGGTATTACAGAGTTCAATGGATTTCTACATTAGCAAACTACAGGGTTTGTTTTTCCCTGTAATCCTAGTCTATAAACTCTCTGTGGCTAAAATATGTTTTTCCTTCTAAATTAAAATGGAAAGCTCATTAACAAAATTCATTATAAAAGTAACACATATGATCATTGAGAAAAAGGTATTGTACAAGGCACTGAGTAGTAAAAACCTCAGAAGCATAGAAGAGAGACGTATTATTGCAATGAGTGAGTTGGAGGATGGAAATAGGCAGAAACCTTGAAACCTCGCTGCGGATTCCCTGGTCTCTAATATCTCCTGCAGCATCAGAAGGTCCCTGTGAGATAGTTACAGTTGGAATATCATTCTCATGTCATCAAAAGAAGATGAATAATAGAAAATTAACATGTTCAAGGTTATATCATGAATTTTAGGGAGACACTGTGCCTCTTGATTCCCATTTAGTATGCTGATAGTCACTAAGCTACTCTTTATCTCCCTTCATTTGCTATCTCAAATTATATTGGTAAGCGCACACTCCACACAATCTGTTTTCTCTGGGGGAACTGAGAACGACAGGCTATCTATCATCCATCTTTGCTTTAGAATGAAATGTGACTTTTATGTAACTCTAGTAATATACGTATGCTGTAAAAACGCCTTGCAGTCTGAAAATGCTACACATAAACTGGGAAATGAAGAGTAATGTGCTACTGAAAGGTTATAATTTTCAACTCTCTTAGCATGAGTCATGTGCCATGTGCCAGTGCTGCCTTGAAATGGGATTGACAGTTCTCCAGCATTAAGCAGAAACACAATAGAATTCATCTCACACACGATCAATGTCTTGTACCCGCTGGCACAAATGACACAGGGACCTTGGAGCTTCTTGTTGGTAGAATAAACTCAAAAGACTTGTAGGCTGACAATAGTGTTTTCTTGTTAATTTTTTATACATTTAATTTGTTGTTACTGAATTTTCCCTTTCAGGCGTATTTTATATCAAATGACTCTGTAATATACTGTCAAGTTATATTCTCATGTAGATTTGTGTACTGGAAATGCCAAACCTTTATCCTCAGTACCCAAAGTGGTTTTGTCAAAAGTCACACACACACACACACACACAGCAGGAGAAAATGTGTAAATACAGAATGAATTTTTTAAAAAAATTATTATTTATTTAATGTATTCATTCATTTATTTTAATTTGACCACACACACACACAGAGAAAGAGAGAGAGAGAGAGAGAGAGAGAGAAAGGGAGAAAGAAAGCCACCTGGTCCAGGACTCGAACTGTGGCCGGCCATGTGGGAGTATCCAGCACCTTAACCACCATGCCACCTGCTGGTCCCCAACAGACTGACTTTTTAATTGCTTCACCTACTCTATAATTTACTTGGAGATGAAAGACTGAAACTGAATGATTACATATAGCAGTCAAACTAGAAGGAAGTCATATTTTCTTCTTAATTTTAGGATAATTTGCTCTAAGTTAATTAATTTATTTAAGAGAGAGAGAGAAAGAGAGAGAGAGAGAGAGACACCTCTAAAACAACCCTCATGTTGCAATTCACTCTCAGGCCTAACCATCCAGGGTCATGGACACTTGCTTGTGCACCTGGTGTGTACAGGGGAGACCTGGGATGCGAACCTTGAACCTTCCATGTGTCCTCAGCATTGTTACAGTTGCACTACCACAGCTGGCAAAGAGGCCTAATTTCAAAGCCCAATATTAAAACTTATTAGTTATATGTTCTCAAGTGAAGAACTCTCTTTTCTCTCAAATTTCTCATTGCAAAATGGGGACAAGAACACCTGCCTCACAGAATTAGAAGATTAAATGAAGTAACCTAGATTGGCATAGTGCTGGGACAGTCCATTCCAGTGTGAACTTCTAGAAAATTCTTCCTTACGATGAATCTAAATATATTTTTCTAACTTTAAACCATTGGCCTTTGAGTAACCTTCAGAAGGACACCTATGGAAAACTTAATCTTTCTTTTGAATTAGGGCCCTCCATAGGTGAGAATTTTGCTTGGCCGTTTGTCCTAAGTTTTTCCTTCTTACAAGATTCTAACTTAAAATCCTTTCCACTCTGGTTCCTGTCAAAGGGCACCTTCTGTTTTTAATCTTTACTTGCTTCCTGGACATTCTCATCCATTCCCATGGCATCACTAACTATTCATTATTTCCTCTTTTAAATCTGTTTCTCAGTCAGTGTTTGGGTGCTTAGTAAATAGTAGCAGCCATATACCAATGTCTTAACCATTTGAGTTGCTAATAAAATACCATAGACTTTGTAGCTTATAAACAACAGAGATTTATTTTTTCACAGTTCTGGAGTCTGGAAAGTATTAATCTCTTTAAGAGGGCCCCACCTCATGACCTAATCTACCCAAGTATGTCTCTCTGTGGAGGAAATATGCCACGTTTGTGAAAATCTCTCTTCCAAGTATAAAGGTGATACTATCACTTTGGAGGGTTCTAACTAGGGTTAAGGCCCTACAGGATTTACCAGTTGTATTATATGGATGATGTTATCTGACTTTCTAAGGACCAGCTTCTTTACCTGTAAAATGAAAGAAACGTAGGATGTGCCTCACAGGGCCGTTATGAGCACTGTACACAGGACCTGGCACATACTAGAAGCTCAGCACCATCAGGGAGTAGTCTCCTGTTCTATGCTCCAGTCATAAAATGGAGCCTTGAGCATTGCTAATGTGCTGGAGGCCTAGCATCACCTTTCTGAGGCTCCAGGGAGAATCTGCATGCCACTGGCCAGTGAATCAGGGGCAGTGTTCCGTTCTGCCTGTGCTGTCGCTGCTGTTGCCTGCCTTCCACTCAAGTCTCTGCAGCCTTGGGCCTAGGACTCAGGGAAGAGGAGCTACGTCCTATTTAGGGGCTAAGATGGGGACCTCTCACTTTCTTTATTCCCTTTCGAACACAGACTATGTCCTCCTCCTTCCCTTTGCTTAACATGACAATCCGTTTTCTTCTTTTATTTTGTGAGGGTGGGAATTATAATTATGCCTCCCGAAGATTACCTAAAACAGTTGTCTCTTGGTCCCCTAAACTTGTTCTTTGTCCATCTTAAAACTCATTTAAAGCAGGTGGGGCCCGACTTACAAGCTCCTTTTTTGTTTGTAGCATCAATCCCCCCCCCCCCTTTGAGAGAGTTTTTTTTTTTTTTTTTTTTTTTTTTTTTCTCACGGTGAGCATTCTTGGTGCCCTTGTTAAAGATTACTTGACCATCACCCCCTGGTGGGGGGGGGAATGGCCACACTACAATCCCTTCTCCTCCATTCTCCTCTCAAGATCTTGGACGCACGCACACACATGCCTGGTGTGAGTTTAAGCCATTGGGTCTGGAACTTTAACAGTGGTTGACTACATGGGAGTCCAACGACATAGCCATTATGCTAACTGCCAGTCCCTCAATTCCCTTTTAACAATATTAGTTTTACCTTTTCCAGGGTGACACTAATTCTTTTTTTGTTTTTGGAGAGGTTTTCGCTATAGGGCGCGTGCGCTCACCAGACAGACAGAGAGAGACAGAGAGACAAAAAGGGAGAAATCACCCCCTGGGGGGATGGTCACGCCGCAATCCCTTCTCCTCCATTCTCTTCTTGAGATCTTGGGCACGCACGCACACACACCCGGTGTGAGTTTTAAGCCACCGGGTCCGGGATGCAAACCGCAGTCGACTACGTGGGAGTCCAGCGACATAGCCATTACACTAACTGCTAGTCCCGACACTAATTCTTTTAGATACAGTGAAAGCAGGTAAAACAGAAGTTGAATAAACACATTCATTCTTATGGTTTGTTAGTATTCGTTCTTTAAAAAGTCATCATTAAGTAGGACTCATTTTGAGTCTTTTTCCAACTTACTAATTACAGCTCTTAACAAACCACTTCCAAGTTATACATCTTTTAGTCTTCTCATTACAGCATAGACCACTGTATTATCTTTACTTTTACATATTTTATTTCTTTTATTTCTTTCTTTATTTAGGTTTTTGCCATAGGGTATGTGTGCTTGCCTGAGAGAGATAGTGAGAGGGAAAACGAGCAATCAGCCCCAAGTGGGTAGGCCATGCTGCAATTTCCCTTCTCCTCCATTTTCCTCCTGAGATTCTGGGCACACATGCACGTGTACCCAGCATGATTTCCCAGCTAGCAGGTCCAGGACAGGAACTGTGGTCAGCCATGTGGGAGTCCAGCTTCTTAATCACCATGCCACCTGCTGGCCCACTTTTACATTTTTTTCCAGGCTTACCAGTGACCCATTTATTTTCAGTTATGATTGGTGAATTGAAACTGCAGAATGATTAGAACTCATTATTTCAAATACAGCCTCTGGAATCTAAAAGGATTATCTTACAGAATTTGAACATTCGAGTAACCTTCAGCGGGCAGATTGCCTTGAAAGTTCAGTTTCCTCCTTTGTCAATGGGCTGTTAGGATGAAATGAAATGATATGTGTGAACGCTCCGAGTGGGGTACCTGACACACGATGAGAAATCTGCATAGGTTCACCTTGTTCCTTCTTCGAGTGAATTTTGATGGGACTCAAGCAATCCATTATGAAGCAATATGGGAAGTTAAATTTTATAGATCTTTATTGGTAAAATAAGGCAACAAAGTAAGGCAAATTTATGAATCAGGGTTTTAGATACATAACATAAATAAAAATATATACAAATTTATTATACATATATTTAAAGATTCTGTCAAGCTCAGTATTTATTTCCCAATCTTTTCCTAAAAGTTGCATTTTTTTTCAGTTTTTATAATGTTTCATGACTGATATCAATACCGTATAACTTGTCAGAGGACCTTTTAGTCAATATATACTCTTATAACCAATTCATACATCGAAGGTCCAAGTAATTATTATATAGTAATAATTAAGATATTTTAATTTCTCTACACAAACTAACCTAGTTTACCCTAAGGAGCTTTTTCATAGGACAGAGAGTGAAGATTTATCTGGTTTCTATGGTCATTCTTTTCTGTAAGTCAGGTTGGAAGAGAAATTCCTTCTATTGTCTATTATCTTATTTCCATTATTGAATAAGAAGTATCAATGAACTTAACATAAAATGAGACTGCATTGAAAATAGAGAACTGAGTGAGAAAATTAGATTTAAAATCTTTAAATCAACATTATTAGTCTTTTAAAAACTTGTTTATTTTTAAAAAATTATTTATTTTATTTTATTTATTCATTCATTTCATTTTAATTTGACCAGAGAGAGACACAGAGAGAAAGAGAGAGGGAAAGTGAGAAAGCAAGCCACCAAGTCCAGGACTCGAACCATGGTAGTCCCGACACTAATTCTTTTAGATACAGTGAAAGCAGGTAAAACAGAAGTTGAATAAACACATTCATTCTTATGGTTTGTTAGTATTCGTTCTTTAAAAAGTCATCATTAAGTAGGACTCATTTTGAGTCTTTTTCCAACTTACTAATTACAGCTCTTAACAAACCACTTCCAAGTTATACATCTTTTAGTCTTCTCATTACAGCATAGACCACTGTATTATCTTTACTTTTACATATTTTATTTCTTTTATTTCTTTCTTTATTTAGGTTTTTGCCATAGGGTATGTGTGCTTGCCTGAGAGAGATAGTGAGAGGGAAAACGAGCAATCAGCCCCAAGTGGGTAGGCCATGCTGCAATTTCCCTTCTCCTCCATTTTCCTCCTGAGATTCTGGGCACACATGCACGTGTACCCAGCATGATTTCCCAGCTAGCAGGTCCAGGACAGGAACTGTGGTCAGCCATGTGGGAGTCCAGCTTCTTAATCACCATGCCACCTGCTGGCCCACTTTTACATTTTTTTCCAGGCTTACCAGTGACCCATTTATTTTCAGTTATGATTGGTGAATTGAAACTGCAGAATGATTAGAACTCATTATTTCAAATACAGCCTCTGGAATCTAAAAGGATTATCTTACAGAATTTGAACATTCGAGTAACCTTCAGCGGGCAGATTGCCTTGAAAGTTCAGTTTCCTCCTTTGTCAATGGGCTGTTAGGATGAAATGAAATGATATGTGTGAACGCTCCGAGTGGGGTACCTGACACACGATGAGAAATCTGCATAGGTTCACCTTGTTCCTTCTTCGAGTGAATTTTGATGGGACTCAAGCAATCCATTATGAAGCAATATGGGAAGTTAAATTTTATAGATCTTTATTGGTAAAATAAGGCAACAAAGTAAGGCAAATTTATGAATCAGGGTTTTAGATACATAACATAAATAAAAATATATACAAATTTATTATACATATATTTAAAGATTCTGTCAAGCTCAGTATTTATTTCCCAATCTTTTCCTAAAAGTTGCATTTTTTTTCAGTTTTTATAATGTTTCATGACTGATATCAATACCGTATAACTTGTCAGAGGACCTTTTAGTCAATATATACTCTTATAACCAATTCATACATCGAAGGTCCAAGTAATTATTATATAGTAATAATTAAGATATTTTAATTTCTCTACACAAACTAACCTAGTTTACCCTAAGGAGCTTTTTCATAGGACAGAGAGTGAAGATTTATCTGGTTTCTATGGTCATTCTTTTCTGTAAGTCAGGTTGGAAGAGAAATTCCTTCTATTGTCTATTATCTTATTTCCATTATTGAATAAGAAGTATCAATGAACTTAACATAAAATGAGACTGCATTGAAAATAGAGAACTGAGTGAGAAAATTAGATTTAAAATCTTTAAATCAACATTATTAGTCTTTTAAAAACTTGTTTATTTTTAAAAAATTATTTATTTTATTTTATTTATTCATTCATTTCATTTTAATTTGACCAGAGAGAGACACAGAGAGAAAGAGAGAGGGAAAGTGAGAAAGCAAGCCACCAAGTCCAGGACTCGAACCATGGTTGGCCATGTGGGAGTGTCCAGCGCCCTAACCATTACACCACCTGCTGGTCCCAAAACTTGTTTATTTTTAAGGCCTTTTTTGATTGCTGACAAAAACCCAATTCAAACCAGGAAAAGTAAGTAGAGGTTTGTTTTTTTTTTCTTTTCTCATTTTGGAGAGGTTTTTGCTATAGGGTGCGTGCATTTGCCAGAAAGACAGAGAGCGACAGAGAGACAGAAAGCGAGAAATCACCCCCCGGGGGGATGGCCACGCCGTGATCCCTTCTCCTCCTTTCTCCTCTCAGGATCTTGGGCACATACGCACACATGCCTGGTGTGAGTTTAAGCCACTGGGTCCAGGACTCAAACTGCAGTTGGCTACATGGGAGTCTAGTGACATAGCCATTACTTTAACTGCTGGTCACTGTTTGTTTTTTAAAGTTACTGCGTTACTTAGGAAATAGAAAGGAATGTGGGTGATAGGGGTATCATTGGGTCTTGGGAAGTAATAGATGGAAGCAGAGACCAGAACATAATCAGGGCTTGATTTCTGCTTCCTATTTCTAATTCTTTCCAGTGTTCCTCTCTTTTTCTTGATAGAACGGCTTTCTCCATATTGCACAAAACAAAATTTTGTGGGGCCTGTGTTTATATCATATTGCTTCAGCCAGCAAGGGCAGAAAAACTCTCTTCTCATTACTGCAAAGACCCATGATGTTTGGGGAAGGTGGTCTTTAGCCCGGCTTAGGTCAGGTGTTTATTCCTGTACTGAACAACTGCAGAGGGGAAGTAGAATGTCATGAAAACATGGCAGTCTCGATAGAAATCAGTTAGCGTTGGAGGCAGGTGCGTGGTTTTTGGGTAGAGAAAAGCAATAGGTGTCTTGACAGTTGGGCACTGCCATCTCTGTAGGGCCATCCACACGTCTCTGTACTTTCCCCACTCTGAATGCGGCAGTACCTCCTTTCATCCACGGGCTTTTGCTCATACTGATTTCTCTGTCTGAAATGCTGTTCTTCCCTTCTCCAAGTTACTCCTACTTTTCCTTTCATTTGCAATTTAAACATACTGTCTACAGGAAATTCTTTTCTGACCCCTAAGTTCAGATTACAATGTTACCTGGGTTAGGGGATCCAATTATAGCTTACATTTCTCATATCAAAGCAAGTATCACATTATATTGTTTCAACCCTTAGTGGACTGTGAAGCTACAAAGGCAGAGAACTTATCTATCTGGTCTATTCCGTGTCTCTGGGACTTGTCCTGATATCTGGCATGAGTAAGATCAATAGTTTGATAGACAGTTGTTGAATTAATGGAAGCGTAAATAAGAGAATAGGGAATGCATGCATTTTAAGAGCTGCAGAAGCCTGGAGAAGGTGGTAGTAATGATGAGTTTGAGAGTTTCTTAATCATCCTGACAGCCCATCTAAAACACTTAGATATCTGGCACTGTGCCCAAAACATTATTTATTTCACTTAATCTCTATGATTCGGATTTCAGAATTCCCATTTTATATCTGTGAGAGTTTCAGTAGCATGTCCACTGTTAAGTACACAGAATAACTGGATTTAAAAACCAGCATTGGACTCTAGTTTTTGTGTTCTTACATATCAGCCTACATTAATTCCTTTGTAAGAAGCTCCTTGATCAGAGTAGGATGGACAACATAGATCTAGCCTGACATGTCTATGGGATGCCCATATTTCAGGGAGAAAGGAAATCTTCCAGATGCTATTAATACACTGAACTGTAGATTCTCTGTCAAATGAACAAGTTGATAAATTCTTTTTCTTCTTTATGGTGAATGAAAATGTGAAAAATAAAATTAGCAATAATTTCAACTATGAGAGAAAGAAAAGTTTACTGATTAGTCATTTGCTGAGCCTTGTTGAGATTCAATGAGTTTTAATTACATGGAGAAGAAATATGCTAAATTTGATCATTATCTTAATTCTTTAGTTTTATCATAGGCTTAAGTAAAAATTTCCAGGATCTAGTG
The DNA here is from genome assembly GCF_000334495.1 of Tupaia belangeri chinensis. Taxonomy (NCBI): domain Eukaryota; kingdom Metazoa; phylum Chordata; class Mammalia; order Scandentia; family Tupaiidae; genus Tupaia; species Tupaia belangeri. Next base: position 2,614,435 of record NW_006159674.1, on the reverse strand, counting down.
AATGATCAGTTCCTGAATTAGAAACAATGCCACAATTACTCAATTTTTTTTTAAAGTAATTTTCTCTATTCTCAGAGCTCATGCTTACATATAATTAGCTTACAGATGACATCTAATTACCAGAAGCTCTTACACTTCTATATTAGGTTTATTCTGATGGAAAGCATGTCTAAGGTAGCTTCTTTAGAAGGCAGAATTCTTATATTTTCATCTGTGATGTCTATATTACGGAATTCAAAATATGTGCATGACAAGTGAAAATTTAGTTTGTCATTCAGATGGTCTTTTCTTTTTTGGTGTTGGGTAAATGCAGTCCAAGAATAGAATAGATTGATGATCCCATCATTCAGAGTGACATGCCATTGTATAAATACAAAGGCTAAAGATGGGCATGTCAAACTGACTTCCACTTATGTATTTTTTTTAAATGTTTTTTTGCTAGATGGCTGCATGCACTTGCCAGAAAGACATAGAGAGAGAGAGAGAGAGGGAGAAATCATCCTCCAGGGGGATGGCCATGCCACAATCCCTTCTCTTCCATTCGCTTCTCAGGATTTTGGGCACCCATGCATACACGCCTAGTGTGTTTTTCAAGACCCCAGGTCTGGGACACGAACTATCAGGGCCATATGTGATCCAGCCACTTTAACCACCATTCCATTGACTGGTCCCACATTAATATTTTTAACTGTGAACATGTCCTCATCTTGCAATTATCAACCATAGGGGTGGAGTTTTGAGAGTAATTTACTAGAGCTCTAATTCTTTTTTTTTTTTTTTGAAATTTTAAAATTTCATTTTCTTTTATACATTCAATCTCATTATTTAGCTTAAAAAGTGAATATTTCAACAGGCGAACATTTCTCTCTAATCCAGTTGATAAAACTATAAAATATCTTCAGCAGATAATACCACATTTCTTTGACCCATTAATGCTTTGCCTCCCTATTATTCTTCTAAATGTCCTTCCTCAGACTCTTTCACACACACTATATTTGGTATTTACATCCATATACTGTGTTACTATATCCTTTAGTCAATCAGTTATACCGAGTGTCCGCACTCTATGACTGAAACGGAGTGACGAGAGCTATAATTCTTGGTGAAATTGCAATAAACACTTTAGCCATTTTAGTTAATGAGTGTGTTTTCATGTTAATGCTCAAGCACATGGAAAAGTAATGTCTTTCTCTATTTTTTGTTCTTGTCCTGCCTCATCTACAAATTAATAATCTTCAAGAGAAAAAGATTCATCCCTTCTATTGCTTTTACACTGTGTTTGACAATATCCCCAAGCAGTGTTTTAGCGCCAAGCAGACATTTGATAAGTGAGTAACCAACATGCTCTCCTTGGGGCAGAGCTGTCTTTGGAGGAGTAATGTGGGTGTTTCAATGTCATGTTCTCAGTATAACACCTATCCATATGCCTCCAGAATCTGTTGTTATCTTAGGATAGTTAGGATATGGCTTGGCAGTAATTTCCTTCATTTCTTTTTCCTTCACCTCCCACAACCATCCATTAACAAGTGTGGTGAGCAATGTCTTTAAAGCAGATCCCAACTCTTCATACTTCCTTCCATCCCTACTGGTATTAACCTAGACCATGCCATCTTTTAAGGTTTATATCCTAGTCTTTGTAATTTTATTCCATGCTTCTACTTTTATCCCACTTCTTACCTCCTGTTCCATTCATTTTTCTCACAGTAGAAAGAGAATGTACATTAGATTGTATGACTACTCTGTTGAAAATCTCAGAAGCTTTCACACTTAGAAAAATATTCAATGCCTTACCACCGGCTACAAGTTTCTACACAATTAATTCCTGCATATCTTTTCAATTTTCTCTTTCACAATTCTCCCTATGCTCACCAAGCATCACACACCTCATTTTCATTTCACCTTGGACCTTTTTCTTGTCATTCCTCCTGCCTGAAAAATTCTTTCCCTTTCTATGGTTGGCTCATTCAAATTTCAGTTCTAAGGTTACTTCACGTCATTTAAGTTTCAACTCTAAAGTCACCTCATGGAGAGTTCCTGAAGCCTTCTTTTCTCTCTTGCAACTCTTTACTCATTTTCTTATATATAAAAACATGACTACTTATAGTCATGTTCTAACTTAAACTTGACTGTTCTATGAATTAATGCAAACTCTTAATCACATTACAGGCATAGTCTTCCCTATCTGCTCTCATATCACTTCCAGTCCCATCCTGTGACTTTTACATGAACCTAAATCATGTATTCATTCTTCGTTAATTTATTTACATAGATATTTATTGAAGACCTATGGACCAGGCACTGTTCTTGAGACGGGGGACACAGTAGTGAATCTAATAAGTTCTCTACTGTCATGGATTTATAGTCTATGAATAAGTACGTAAGATGTTAGATGGTAAAAGGAAAGGAGAGGAGAGTTGTGGAGATGAGTGAAGTGCTATTTATAAATACCTTGGTGAGGGAGATTTAACCAAAGACCTGAAAGAGATGAAAAAATGAGCTGTTAAGATAGCTCCAGGGACAGACCAGCAGATGGCGTAATGGTTACATCGCTGGACTCCTGTATAGTTGACCATGGTTGAAGTCCCAGATCCGGTGACTTAAAAAAACAAAACAAAACAAAACAAAAAATATCATGCTGGACACATGTGTGTGCGTGTCCAAGATCCCAAGAGGAGAATGGAGAAGAGATTGTGAGGTCAGGGTAAGGATTTGGAGTTTTTCTTCTATGCTGAATGAAATGAGTTGCCTATGGGGGCTTTTAAACAGAAAAGCTCCAGCCCTGTGAATATTTAAGGAATTTTCCTGATAACTGTGTAAGGAGCCAGGATTGGAAGAGGGAGCCAGTCAGGAAGTTATAGAATAAATAATTATGTAGAAGATAATTGTGTGTTTTTTTTTTTTTTTTGGGAGGTT
>NW_006159674.1:2603382-2610464 GCF_000334495.1 Tupaia belangeri chinensis | reverse complement strand
AGAAAGCGAGAAATCACCCCCCAGGGGGGATGGTCACGCCGCAATCCCTTCTCCTCCATTCTCCTCTCAGGATCTTGGGCACGCACGCACACGCGCCCGGCGTGAGATTTAAGCCACCGGGTCCGAGACACGAACCGCGGTCGACTACGTGGGAGTCCAGCGACATAGCCACTACGCTAACTGCTGGTTCCCAATAATTGTGTTTTTGAGAAGTAGTCAGATTATGAATATGTTATGAATACAGAGCAAACAAAACCCACTTTTGGAAGTGAAGAGGAGTCAAGGGTGACTTCAGGGTTTTTGGTCTAAGTAGCATGAGGATATATTTACTAAATTGGGTAAAATTGGGAAGGAGCAGTGTTGACAATGGTGGTGGGTAGTGGAACTTACTGAAAGCTAAATTTTGAATGAATACCACATGCAAATGTCAATTCCATAGGTGGATATATGAGTCTGGATTTCTGAAGAGAATTGAATCCTTGAAGTGTAAATTTGGGTATTTCTGTGGTATTGATGATATTTGAAGTCACAGGACTGGACATGGTTATCAAGGGTGATAGTAGATAGAAAACAGAAAAGAAGGAAATAGAAGGGGATATAAAGGGAGGGGAGGGGAAGCTGTCCATGGATTTAGAATCTTCAAGATTCAGGTTGTCTCGCACCCTTTTCAAAATGTCCCTTGTTTTCTAGACTGTATTTATGTTTCTCTTTCTTGGCCTTTTTATATCAATTGAGTCTGTATGATAAAATGTAGCAGTCAATACATCCTGCAGTATTCTGTAACATTATAGGAATATTAATCGAGTGGCTACCAGGTTCGTGGCAGGTGTAGTGCTAGGCTCTGGCAATCCAATGGTGCACCAGGCATGGAACTGCCCTAGGGTGGTTTCTGTCCCAGTGGAGTAACCATGTAGCCATATAGTGTATGCATAGAGCTTATAGTCAGGTGCTATTTAGATGCCTGGATCTCATAGTGATATGGTATTACTGACTGCTAATTACCAAGTCTATATCTTCCTCCTGTTTCTTGGTATTTCCTCAGTGTTGTTAACTCTGAAGAAGGGAAAAGAATTCAATGTTGACAAAAATCATTCCCTCAAAAACTATTAAAAAACAAGTACTTTGAAATTTGATCTGAGCATTACTTTACATCTGTGTCTGTAGCATGTTTTGTTGTGCTGGTAAATAACATCTGTCACAACTGATATTTGGTAACACTATTCCAGCTTGGCTAATTCTAACTGGATTTCCAGCTATTGCTCCATAGAAATAGTGCTCCCCTTGACCATGAACTGAGCCGACTTGGTTCTGCTGTCCCGGGCACAGCCTGCACTTAATTCCTTGTCCTCCTCTCTCCTCTGTGCTCTTCTACTCAGTAGCTGTGCTCTCTGGCTAACCTTCCCCTTGCCCTCTCCATCCCAGCTTCAGTTCTCCACCTCAGGTGAGTAGAAAGGTGGAGGGTCAATGGCAACAGGCCGCCTCCTGAGAAAAGGGTACAAAGATTACTCCAGGCTGACTGAATCCTAATTTCCTAGGGCTGGGCCAAGGAATCTGAATTTTAACAAGTACCACTAGGTGATTCTGAAACAAATCTTTGAGAAACAGAAGAAAACTGATCGGTTTGGCAAGGTGGATATCCTGGATAACTCAGTCTGGGCAAGCACTGTGGTGTGGACAGTAGGTGAGATTGGCGTCACTACACAGTAGGTAGGCTACTTGGGGTTGGCTTCTGAATTTTTTTGCAGCCCCTTCAATTTTGCATCCAAAGTGAGTACCTCTCATGCTTCACCCAGTCGCAGCCTTGCTTAGAATTTTCATCTGTGGCAGAGAAGGCAGAATTGGATACTGGCTAAAACCGTTGTTCCGTTCGTGCTGCCACTTCTTTTTCTTTTTTTAAGATTGTTTGCTATAGGGCACATCCTCTAGCTGGAGAGACAGAGAGGGAAAGTGAGAAATTACCACCCCTCCCCTGAGAGGTGATGGCCACACCACAATCTCTTCTCTTTCATTCTCCTCCTGGGACTTGGGCACACATGCCTGGCATGAGTTTTAAGCCACTGAATCTAGGTCTCAAACCACAGTAGGCCATGTAGGAATCCAGCACCACCTGCTGGCCCCAAGTACTGCCATTTCTTAGCTGTGTAATTTTAAGAAAGATGTGAATTTTCATCTGTGGCAGAGAAGGCAGAATTGGATACTGGCTAAAACCGTTGTTCCGTTCGTGCTGCCACTTCTTTTTCTTTTTTTTAAGATTGTTTGCTATAGGGCACATCCTCTAGCTGGAGAGACAGAGAGGGAAAGTGAGAAATTACCACCCCTCCCCTGAGAGGTGATGGCCACACCACAATCTCTTCTCTTTCATTCTCCTCCTGGGACTTGGGCACACATGCCTGGCATGAGTTTTAAGCCACTGAATCTAGGTCTCAAACCACAGTAGGCCATGTAGGAATCCAGCACCACCTGCTGGCCCCAAGTACTGCCATTTCTTAGCTGTGTAATTTTAAGAAAGATGTTTAATCTCTGAATCTCATTTTCTCTCCCAGGAAAGCAGAAATAACAGTCACCAACTTTATAGAATTTTCCCTGAGGAATAAGTGGAATTATCCATAAGAAGGGCTTAGAACAGTGCAGAGCAGGGGCATAGTCACTGTTGGCCATTACACAGCTTGCTCTATGGAAATTTTTTTTCCTCCATGAAAAAAACTAGGCCTGACTCTCATAAGTCAAACATGCTCCCATGTATCTAGAAAACAGGTAATTCATAACGTAGGATTATCCAACATAAATGGTTTTGGCTTTGCCATTGTTTGGAGGACCTTGGAGGTCATAGCAATTTCCATGCTAATTAAAAGAATAAAGTCCCAGGCAGCAAACCAACTTCGATTGCCTGTGGCTGTTTTTACATTTGCCATCATATTTTTTTAGAGGAGCACTGACTACTTGATTGATATTATCAACTTAATGAACACCCTTTATAAAGTCTCCTTATGGAAGATATCTTATTAAAATGGAATTGTTTAAAACACAAAGTCTCTTCTCAAATAGCATGAAACATAGAAACTTAAAAAAGCATGCCAAGGGAGGAGAGCAAAATCAAAGGAAGTATATTTGAGAGAATGGGATCAGTCAGAGAAAGATGAAGTGTTTCAGCCAGGACTCACTTTCATTTTATTGTCTCAGGTAGAAAGATAAGAAGGAAATTGGAAATAATCTTAGAGGCACATAGAGGAGAATTGTGGGTATCTGATTTCATGTCGTTGGTAACCACAGTGATCTCTTAGTTCATGCTCCCACAGGCCACCCCAGATCTGAACCTGCTTTACCTAACCCCTCTCTTCTAAACAAGTCTCTAATGAGTCTCTCTCCAAGCTCTCCCGGTGTTGTATTATTCAAGCCCTCTAGAAATATTCCTGATGCAATCTGTATAGATCACTCTCCTACTCCAGAACCTACAATGATTGCCCAGTGTCAAAAGGTGAGAACAGCCTCTAATATGGTTCATGGTTCCTCGTAAATGCCCAATCTTCCAGGCTCTCTACCACTCTTAGGTTGAACCTTAGGCTACAGATGATCTTTCCTCCCTTTTTTTTCTTTGTAGAGGTTATTGCCTTATGGCACATGTGCTCCCTGGAGAGAGAGGGACAGAGATAATGAGAGGGAAAGTGAGAAATCACCCCCAGAGGAAATGGCCATGCTGGCTATCCTTTCTCCCCCATTCTCCTTCTGAGGTCTTGAGCACGCATGCACACGTGCCCAGTATGAGTTTCAAGTCACTGGGTCTGGGACTCAAACCATAGCTGGCCATGTGGGAATCCAGTGACATAACTGCTATGCCATCTGCTGGCCCTGACAGATGATCTGTTTCACCTTAAGAGCATCCTTTTGGAAATCTGACCTCTATACTATTGTTCATGTCATCTTCTCCTGCTTTCCTTCCCTCTCTCAGCCTATCTCCTATAACACCTTTGATCATGAGTGAATTCTTATTTATGTTATTTTTCTTTCTAGTGCTGCCCTTTATAGCAAAAAGGGGGGGCTTGGGCTTCTTTATATTCCTAGAATCAAGCATCCTAGATGATCAGTAAACATTTGTTGATGGTGATGATAATGATGTTGACTAAAAATTGGACTGATTTTCAAAGCTCTTGTGATTAGACTCTGAATTAATTTCAGGTCTATTATAGCAATGCATAAATCCTAAATTGCTTTCCACCTTGGAAAGCAGAGCTATGATTTAGGAAGAGTACCTGCTAGAGAAATCCTAAGTAACTTCCTTCCTTTTCCTGCTGCTGTTTGGTACCATTATCAGGGTTGTGAGTAACGTCACGGGTAATACCAAAGCCCTGCTAACAAATGACTACTTACTGCCATATACTTCCAGCAAATGACTGTATGTGTGTGTGTCTCTCTGTGTATTTATAATTTCTAATTGAAATTACATAAAGGGAGATACATTTTTTTGTTGTTCTCCCATGAATTCTAAATTCCTTTCTTCCCATCAGCTGTGAAAAAAACCACTGGGTTTAATTTGCCACTTTCCCCATTGTTCTCTGATTCACACAGATAAATCTGAGAAGGGAGCTGGCAGGGAAAGATTTCTACAAGCCATCAAAGGCGTGTTATTAAAAGTTAATGTATTTCCTTTGCCAGGTTTAAAACTAATGTAGCAATAAATTGAATGATGATGGTTCAGACTGTGTACATAATGAGAAGCCAACTAGCGTGGGACTAGAGAAACTTCTGTTTATCTAGGGGGAAAGGGCAAAAGTTAAGCAGTGTTCATCGTGTGTTTCCAAAGCATCCACTGCAACACATGGGTCCAAAAGAGGGAATGTCCTCCGCTTAGTCAAGCTATCCCAGGTCACATCTCTCCTGCCTGTTTTCTCACTACTGTTTCTGTGTTTTCATGGGCCCATCATGGTCATGGTAAAACTGACATTCTGAGCACCTATGGGAGGTTTTACTGAAGGGAGCAAGAGCTCTCATTCCTAAAGCATCAGGATAAAGAGAGTAGACTTTGGGTTGGGGTTCAAATCTCCATTTTTTTTCTTTTATTTTTTCTTTCTTTCTTTCTTTGTGTGTGTGTGTGTGTGTGTGTGTGTGTGTGTGTGAGGTTTTCACTACAAGGCACATGTGCTCACCAGAAAGACAGAGAAAAAAAGAGAGACAGAAAGCGAGAAATCACCCCCAGGGGGGATGGACATACTGCAATCCCTTCTTCTCCATTTTCCTCTTGGGATCTTGGGCATGCATACACACACACACCTGGAGTGAGTTTAAGTCACCAGATCTGGAATTTAAACCACGTTAGACTACATGGGAGTCCAATAACATAGCTATTACGCCAACTGCTGGTCCCTCAGTTTCATTTTCTATTGACTTTGTTTAGTTGTTTAACTACTAGGTCTTGGTTTTATTTCCTTTTCTTTTAAAAGACTTATTTATTTATTTTAGAGGTTTTTGCTATAGGGCACGTGCGCTTGCCAGACAGACAGACAGAAACAGAGAGACAGAAAGTGAGAAATCACCCCCCAGGGGGGATGGCCATGCCACAATCCCTTCTCCTCTATTCTCCTCTTGGGATCTTGGGCACACACGCATACGTGCCTGGCATGAGTATAAGCCACGAGGTCCGGGACGCGAACTGTGGTCAACTACGTGGGAGTCCAGCGACATAGCCATTACGCTAACTGCTGGTCCCAAGAATGATTTATTTAATTTTATTTATGTTTATTATTTTTCAGTTTGCTACAGGGCATGTAAGAGAGAGAAAAAATGAGAAAGCAAATCACCAGGTCTAGGACTTGAACTGTGGTCAACCATGCAGGAGTTCAGTGCTTCAATCACCATGCCCCTTGCTGGCCCCTTTGCTTTTGTTTTTTTTGGGGGCTGATAATACTACTGAATCCATAGAGTCACAAAGATAAAGTGAAGTCATAGCTGAAGATTTCTTAAGAATGTCAAATGCATAGTATATTCATTATGAATGGCAGCTATTCTTACTATTGGCAATAGAATTTTAGTTGATTCCATTGCATCTGAGTTTCTGAAAACTACTTCAAAATTCCTTCCATATTTTCTCTTTCCTTTCATTTTTCATTTTGTCTTTTCTCAATTTTCTACTTTATCCCCTCTTCAAGCCTTTATAGGTATGAGCGTCCTAATGAAGTAGACTACATTGCTGTCTTGTTGTTGTTGAATATAAATAAATCAGTCATTAATGATAATGTGAGATATAGTAGGATGGACTTTGCCTTTTCCTCTCACTAAGAATGGTTCAGATACAGTGGTAAATCATATTGGTCTGACTCTGAGTGCCTGTATTTATGCCAAACTATTCTGTGAGTACTCTTGGATCTGAAAAAGGATGGGGAAGGGGAAGCCCATTCCTAGGGAGTTTTCAAGTAAGGCTCACTCTTGACCTGCAGAAGAACAGTATGACTTGGAGTCAGTTATAACCAGTATCCCATGATGAGTTGTTGGTTGTGGAGATGCACTCTACAAAGCAGGTAGTGAGTCAGCTACTCAGAAGATTGCTGACCCGAGCTTTGGGGAGCCTGGGGTCTCAGAGGAGGGACAAATAGAAGGCCTTGAGGCTGGCCAAGAGCTGAGCAAGAACGAGGGATTGTCCAGAGCTGACTGATGGGAGCTCAGGGAACATGGCTGGTCAATGTGTCTATAGACGAAGCAAATGAGTCAAGTTAGATGTACGACAAGAGTTGGGATGATCTCAGAGAACATCTGACAGAGGCTGTGTGGTGGGAAGGAAAAAGCATGATTTCTTAATCTTTCAGGGAGGTTCACATCCAGGCTCTGCAGCATACTAGCTTTGCAGATGGGAAACTGTTTTACTGTGTCCTTGGTTTCTTTATTGTAAAACGGGAGTCTGAATACCAGCCTTACAGGCTATCGTGGGGATCAGCGCTAATGTGTGCATGGCAACGTGCTCAACAAGTGGGTGTAATTATCGGTGACTCCTTTATTTTTATAGGTAAGGAAGGGAGATGATTCAGCTCTTAGTTTGTGAGTGACGTCAGAGCTTCTCCGTCTGTTGGAGTCAACCAAGGATCCGGTAGAAAATG
>NW_006159674.1:2601635-2603351 GCF_000334495.1 Tupaia belangeri chinensis | reverse complement strand
TTCAGCAGGCTGTAGTGGGGCCCAGGACTCCTTAGTTCTGACAAGCTCCTGGATAAGATCTGTACTGCAAGTCCATGGACTGAATTTTGAGTAGTAAGAATCTATATAAGATAACCTATTAGTCTGTGGCTAATTTAAATGGACTAGTATAGATAAAGTGCTTAGCAAATAGCTTAGCATATGGTAGGTCTCCAGTAAACTGTAACTGGGGGCATTATTTATAGATTTCCAACTTTGAAGACAGTGCTCTATTTTATTTCCAGAAGCAGCACTAAAGGGGGTCAGATTGTCAGATTTTCAGAAAAGGCAAGAGTCTTTGGACAAAATGTTTTGAGTAGCTGTACCCCTTTAGGTCTTAACAGAACTAGGGTGGGGAATGGAGGGATTCCAAAGTAAAAGGAAATTTGTAGAGACCTTCATAGGCAAGGTCCCCAGGTTATTTTTAGCTTTTAGTTACTTGGGCAATGGGTAACTAAAAGCTAGTGGGTATTTTTTTTAGCAGCTCCAGCTGCCAAAGAACTAGCTGGGTATGAGACACCCAGTGTTGTTGATAAATCTCTCCTAAAGGTAGCTTCAGAAAGGCTAAGGAATAGGGAGACCAGCCAAAAGACAGATGGATCCTTCTTGCTAGTGCTCCCCATAGACAAGTTAGCAAAGTAAAGACTTCTCTGTGGGCCCAGAAAGCATGGATCTTCAAGTTTTACAAGGGCATTGTAGCACTTCCAATGATACCTAAAAAATGCAATGCCTGCACTTTGCTTAGCTAACAATATTCATTTAAAAATTGCATTGGATACCAGCCTAAGCTTTCCAGGTATCTGCCTGCAAGAGGCCTCCTTGCACTGGCTGAGGAGGCTACTTGGAGCAGACACCTGTTTGTTATCTCTTTGTCATATGATTTAACATTGCCCTCACTCTCCTGAGGTATGCCAAGGCTCTCTAGAAGTTCTTTTCAAGGGCAGGTACTGGAGTAATTTTCTTTCTTTTTTTTTTTTAAATATATTTTTAAAAATTATTTATTATTATTTTAACCAGAGAGGGACAGTGACAGAGAGACAGAGAGAGAGAGAGAGAGAGAGATTGAGAGAGAGAGAAAGTGAGAAAACAGACCACCAGGTCCAGGAGTCAAACCATGGCTGGCCATGTGGGAATCCAGTGCCCTTAGCCACACACCTGCCAGCCCAGTACTGGAGTAATTTTCTATCATCAGTGTTCTAGTCTAAGGTCTTGGTGAATTCCTTTTTCTTTTCTTTTCTCTCTTCTCTTCTCTTCTCTTCTCTTCTCTTCTCTTCTCTTCTCTTCTCTTCTCTTCTCTTCTCTTCTCTTCTCTTCTCTTCTCTTCTCTTCTCTTCTCTTCTCTTCTCTTCTCTTCTCTTCTCTTCTCTTCTCTTCTCTTCTCTTCTCTTCTCTTCTCTTCTCTTCTCTTCTCTTCTCTTCTCTTCTCTTCTCTTCTCTTCTCTTCTCTTCTCTTCTCTTCTCTTCTCTTCTCTTCTCTTCTCTTCTCTTCTCTTCTCTTCTCTTCTTTTCCTCTTTCTCCTCTTCTTTTCTTTTCTTTTTTCTTTTCTTTTCTTTTCTTCTTTTCCTTTTTCTTTCTTTCCCCTCTTTCTCCTCCTTCCTCCTTTTCTCCCTTTCTTTCTTTTCTTTCTTTCTCCCTTTCTTTCTTTCTTTCTTTCTTTCTTTCTTTCTTTCTTTCTTTCTTTCTTTCTTTCTTTCTTT
>NW_006159674.1:2585534-2601506 GCF_000334495.1 Tupaia belangeri chinensis | reverse complement strand
AGAACTCAACCCCCAGAGAAATTACTCCCTGGGGGGATGACCACACCACAATCCCTTCTCCTCCATTTTCCTCCTAGGATTTTGAACACACACACACACACACACGTGCTCAGTGTGATTTTTAAGCTGCCAGATCTGGAGCTGGAACCATGGTTGGCCCTTTGGGAATCCAATACCTTAACCACTGTACCACCTGCTGACTCCATGTCTTCATGGATTTATAGCTCTACTCTTGTAGATTCCCATCCAATGCACAGCAGGATTAGGGAAAAATTTTGTATATACTTCGTATTAATAAGATCATGTGCCAAGGAAGTCTGACATGAGTAAGAGAGGCTCATTTCTTTTGGAAGCACCTGAGAAGCTTTTAGGCAATAATACTGATTCTATAAAAATAGATTAATCCTTGTTCCAAACAAAGGCAAGATTGTGACGTCAGCAAAACTCAAGTTCTGAGTCCTAGTGCCTCTAGTTTTGTGTGCCTATTTTCAACAAGACCAGTCTTAAGAATTAAATTATTTTGCATTTATTCTAATATCCTATGAGGAAACTTCAAAAACTTAATGGAAAAACAGAATTAAAATACAAATTTATTTTGGTGCAAATCAAAGTGAAATCTATGCATAGTTTTTTCATTTCACACATTTTCTATGGACTTTTTGAAGACACCCCTCCTCGTATATCAATGTTTCTTAAAGAGAGATCTGAGGACTCCCTTGGTCAGAATCACTTAAGTAGCTTATAAACCATTCACATCACTCGGGACCACCCAAGGCCCTCTAAGCCAGAGGTATGCAAGTACAGACCTCCAGATCTGCATTTTTAACAAATCTAAAAGATTTGAGAATTGCTGAGCTGAATAAGGACAGTAATTGGGATGGTTAAGAAGAGGCTGTGAGTGGGCTTCTGGCTTAAATTTATATCCTGGGTTCTATACAAAATTTCAGTAGCAAGAAATATTTTTGTGACTAAAAGAATGAGAAAATTCAGTGGGTAGTGGAGAGTGGGTGTATTCTCTCGGGTTCAGTTCCTACTGGTGTTTGTTTCTATGTGGCCCGAGGCTAGAAGATGGCAAATGACTGCTGACTGCCGGGGGTGAACCAGTCTCTCTCTCTCTCTTTTGTTTTAATTGCTAGAGGATGTGTGTGCTTATGAGAGAAAGAGAGAGAGAAGTAGAAGGCGTGGTCACACTATAATCCTTTTCCCTCCATTTCTCCATCCTGTCGGCAATTGGGGCATACACATGTGCTGGAGTGTTTTTCAAGCTCAGATCCACATGAGAGCCAGCCCATTTGACCACTGGGTCATGGGACTAGCCTATCAGCCACCCTCTTTTGATAAATGAAGCTTTATTGAATTACGGCTCTGCCCATACATTTACTATCGTCTGTGCCTATTTTCAGCTGCAGTGAAAGAGCTAAGTAAAAGCAGACTGTGTGGCCTGCCAAACCGAAAACATTCACTAACTTTTGTAAAAAAAAAAAAAAAAAAAAGTTTACTGACTGCATTGTATGGTTAAGATAAGATGACTGAAGTATGATTTCAGAAATCACATGATTTGTTACCATACAAAGAGTATTTTTTTCCTTAGGTTGACAATGAATAAAGAGGGGGTGAATAACATGAGTGAAGTTCACAGGGAATATGTTCAATGAGGAACATTAACTGCATAGTAGCGAGTTCCAAGTTATTAAAGTCTAGTTGCTCACTGAGGATGGAAGCAGGTCTAAGTGGAAATTGAAGTCCACTCAGAACGTGAGTTTTACCTTGCTTGACCAGCACAGTGGAGATACAGAAGATCTTTGATAACATGTAAGTTCCCTCTACCCTCGAGAGCAGCCAGAGTGTTGGTGGGTGAGGCTTGTGAGAGTAGCTCAAAGAGTGTGGTTCTGTTCAAACTTGAGCTATCAACTATTTGGAGAAGCAAATGACAGAGTGCAGCCTGCTCAGCGTCTGCATGGCTAAGCGTCAGCTCAACTCTTGAGTTTGTATGACTTTTGAAGTCTAGTAGTTGAGGACAATAGCTCACAGAAAAAGCATAGCATTGCATTTGGGAATGAGGGAAGGAGGGAGTATACTCAAGTGCTTTTCAGAGCAAAACAGGTCACTCACGTAGCTACATGACACAGCTGAGCAGAGGGGGAGTCTGGTCTCCTCCCTTGACCAGTGGTAAGGACATAAAGAGTTAGAACCCCTTGGGACCAGCAGTTAGCATAATGGCTATGTCACTGGACTTCCACGTAGTCGACTGCGATTCGTGTCCTGGACCCGGTGACTTAAAACACGCCGGGCACATATGCGTGCATGCCCAAGATCCCGAGAGGAGAATGGAGGAGAAGGGATTGTGGTGTGGCCATCCCCCTGGGGGGTGATTTTTTACTTTCTGTCTCTCTGTCTCTCTCTGTCTGTCTGACGAACACATGCGCCCTATAGCAAAAACCTCTAAAAAAAAAAAAAAAGAGTTAGAACCCCCTACAACACCTACCTGGTTTCAGCATTGTCTAGCTAACAAAAGATTTAAGTAAGAATCTGAGCCTTATAACACCAAAAATGTCACATGTACAGTAAGAAAACACTCATTCTGTCAAGAACCAGGAAAAAAAAAATCTCAACTTAAATGAGAGAAGAAAATCCACATACACTACCATTGGTCCACACTGGAGCCCAGTTGCATCACAAGCCCTCCATATTCAGAGAAGTGGCTTTATAGGGTACAGTGTGCCAGAGCCTGAGCTTTGGATGTGTCTGTCAAACTCTCGAGTTTATATGTATTTCACAGTCCAAAAGTTGAGGTCAGTAATTCACATACAGGGTCTGATAGGTGTGATATAACATTATTAAGTGTAGGGTGGGTATACACCTAGTTTTTATCACAGCAAAACATATCATCTACATGACAAACTGCGTGTTTGGAATCACATCAAAACTTCATAACACTGACACTTGAATTAAAGTGTCTCTTTCAGCTCCATTTTCTCATCTATGATATGGGATTAGTAACAACTTTTGTACAGTTGTCATACTAGTTAGATGATATAATAAATAGAAATGTTCTAGTATGGCTTCTAGTAATAATAACAGATAATGTTTATTGAGTGCTTGTTGTATGCTAGGCATGGAATTTAACACTTCACATGGGTTTTCTTGTTGATTCCTTGTAACAACCCTGTAAAATCTCATTGCCACGTATAGAAGAGGAAACAGGCAGAGAGATGGTGAGCAATTTGTCCATGGTTATACAAACCAAGATTGACTGGGACAGGATTTGATTCTAGAGACTATGTGATTTATCATTGTGCTGAATTTCTCCAAATTAATTTTCTGCCTTTTCTCCCCCTCCTGAAGCTGCTACTGTCTGTGCCTTGCTCACAGATCTTAAAATAAGCCCTCTGAACATATGAAGGTTCTGAAGTGAGTAAGGAGATACAGAATTGACCTGATATAAACTCATTGCTTTAAAGTTGTAGAAACTAAGACCCTCTGTCTAAAGCTCCATAGCCAGATATGTGCAAAACCAGATTATTCTCCAGGTGGTCCTCACTCTCTAGTTAGATGATAACATCTGATAATTAACTAATTCTCCTCAGAGTGGCGGAGTAGGAAGAATTCTTTGCAGAGCGGAATGAGAACTCAACACTTCAGTCCTTACTGCCCTCAAAGTTTATAACTCTTTCATGTATATCCATAGGTATTAGACAGATTGAGCCTCAAGTACCTGTTAAACCCAGACCACCTCTAAGATGGCAATAGTGTGTGTGTACAATATACCATATCCCTGTCCTTTCTCACCACCAATGACCCAGAGTTTTCAGTGGTATGCACTAGTAGGACCATTCCGGTTATTAAAATATTGAGTATTTCTGTATCTATTGGAAATTATGGTGACTCCGAGTCTGCCTGGTGCTTTCCTACTGACCTGGCTGTTTGAGACTGTTTCTCCCCTCAGTGTTCCATAACCCACCAATTAAAGAATTAGCTCCTGGAAGCCCAAAGGGTTTAGAGGACCCAGTTCTAGCCTTCAGGCTGGCATTGATTCTGATTATTCAGTGTAAAGGCTGAGCTAATTGCCAACTTAGCACTTATTAATCTAAATGTCGCCCTGTGTAGCAATCCCATTTGATTTTTGAGCCAATCAAATTCTATCTCTCTCAAACATTTGTACCTAGAAGATAAGACAGTGGACCTTTAATTTGTCAGTTAGAACTTCAAGAGGATTGTCAAAAAAAATGTGGCCATCCATGGTGGGTTCTGAGCAAGCCTGACATGCTGAGAAACTGAGCATCAAAGGCTCGAGAGGCGAGAATGAAGGTAGAGCAGGGAGAAAATGACACTAGGAGGGAAAGCAGCAAGTGGCCCATGGGAAGAACAGAGGAAGCAGATGGTCCTAAGATCCACTTCAGTTGTTATTATTTAGTTCCTTCTTGGTCCCTTTATGCTGCTATAAGTCCCTCATATAGTCCCTTATATGTTTGCTACCACAGACTGCATAGTTTCTAAAGAACAGAAATTTATTTCTCACCATTCTGGAGGCTGAGATGTCCAAGATCAAGGTTCCAGCATCTGGTGAGGGGCTTTGTGCTATATCTTCACATGGCAGAAGGGCAGCAAGAAATGGGATGCCTTTTCTTCTTAATCCCTTTTATAGCATTTATTTATGAGGGTGGATTATTTAAAGACCTCACAGAAGGACACATCTCCCAACACTGTTGCATTGGGATTAAGTTTCTAGCACGTAAGTTTTAGGGACTCACACAGAGAACAGCAGACTTCCTAAAGGTACCTAAACTCAATCTGGTTCCCTGAGTGAAATGTTTCCTGGAATAAAAGAGCTGGACAAATCAATATTATTGAAAGCCAGGAGTCATTCATTCCCTTTAAATTAAACTACAACAAGAGACATATTTGAATCATAAGATCTGCTGTGAGCAGCACCACATGATGGGCATCTTTGACAGCATCTGTATGGCTATCCCAAGGGCCATGAGAAGACAGCAGCCCCTTGCTATGGTGAGGTCAAATGAGGTTAGCAGCTGGGGCCTAGAAGCAGAGGATGCTTTTCTCTCTCATTATTGGTCTTGATTCAGGGCTGCTGCCCATGAGCATGAATTATCACTTTTAATAGCCAAATGGACATTGAAATGGTAATGAGAATATTATGGTTTTCCAAATGAAAAGCCTCAATCTAATACATTTCCTTTGAGAACGCTAATTTGAAAATAAATGCATAGTTAATTTAAGCTGAGTTAAATATAAGGAACAATGGAGAAGAACCAGCAAAAGCCATTTATACTACTGCTTTTATATGGGTGCATGACGCCTACATAGCCAATCTATAATTTCTTATTTCCTGGGAAACTGAGGATGGTTGGTGAGAAATCTGTCACAACTAAATCTTTACAAATGATTATCAAATGTACCTGAATTTGAAGTGTCAAAGACCAAAAGACCAAAAGAGATAGAAAGTTTTTTTTCTTTTTAATAGACCACAGTTTAGTTTATTTTTTAACACCCATCATGCCATAAATTCATAAGGAATAGGTTCTAGAAGCTCAGGCTCCTTTCCATTGGTTCTCACAAAGTGTGCTTCTCTGGTGGACCAGGCTGGCACTTCAGCTGAACCCAGGTCCCTTTCTCTTTGGCTTCCTTCTTTTTCTGGTCATTTTCCTTCACACGTTTTAGGAAGCTATCTCTGCTCCCAGAATGCTTAATATGCTCAATATGCACATTAATTCTCTTGGCAAGAATCTTGTCCTTGTCTTATTTGTTTACAACAATGCCAGTAGCATGCTGGGCAACACTGTAGACTCTTCCAGTTTTGCCATGATAACATTTGTGGGGCACTCCTTTTTGAACAGTACCCATTCGCTTGATGTCTATAATATCACTTCTCTTGTAGATTTGCATGTATGTTGCCAAAGGAACCACTCCATACTCCATGTTTTCTAAAAGGCCTAGAGAACATATATTGGGTTTCTTTCCCTTTGTGTTTGTCATTTTGGTGAATGACTGAAAGATGGCGATTCCAAGCAAAAGGAAAAGATAGAAAGATTTTAAGAAATAATATTGATAATAGGCAAAACTATTCCAAAAGCTAGATCTGAAGTGAAGTTTCAAGGTGATGCAACACTCAAAGGAGAAAAACATTCAGGAGAGGAAAAAAGTCTCTAAGCATGCCACTCAGAGTACTCCCAGGTCTTCCCTAGGATTCTGCACTCTCCTATCGTCTGTCTTACACGCCTCCTGGGCTGCCAGTTCACAGCCAGTCCTGGCATTCTGTCTCTCCACCTCTGCTTATCTTTTACCTTTGGCTCTAAAAGCCCACATCTCTGAGAATAAAATTTCCTTGAGTCCTTCTCAACACTCCTACCCCACAATTTCCCAGTCACTATTCTGACTCCGAACATTGAATGGATTTTGCTTCTTGCCCCATGAGACTTAAACCATATTGCCCTATTTTCCAATGTCTAGGGCAGATGTCCTTTTATTATTAGGCCAGCTTTAATTTTTTCCCTTGTACACTTTAAATATGCATCTATCTCCCCCCTCACTGTATCTGATTAACTTTTACTTATCTTTGAATCAGTATTCAAAAGATGCCTTTTCTTTTTTTATTTAAATTTATTTATTTACATTCATTTACAAAAATATGGAACGCTTCACAAATTTGCGTGTCATCCTTGTGCAGGGGCCATGCTAATCTTCTCTGTATCTTTCCAATTTTTAATATATGTGCTGCCAAAGCGAGCACAAAAGATGTCTATTTTGAGAAGTCCTCCTGGATTCCTCAGATTAAATCAAGTACTCACATGGCTCCTGGTTGTCTTTTTGTCATGGCACTGTATATTTATATAATTATTTTATAAGGTTGGGAGATAGACCTTTACCTATTTATTTATCTATTGGGTCATTGGAAAAATTGTGACATATTTTTCTATGCAAGAATGTGTCATGACTTTTCTAATGACCCAATAGGTCTATTTTCCATCCTAGGCCACCTGAGGTAAAGTGAAAAATATACTTAAACCCTGAAGAGAGGCCATACTCCCCAGCAAGGTCCTAACACCAAGATCCACTTTCAGCCTTTAGCCAGCCCCAGATTACAGGCATGCACATGCCCGATATACTCAAGGAGGTCTCTGGATTTGAACTGGGAACCTTCCCATGTGGGATGGCCTCACCGAGGATAGTGTTTTATGGCTGCATCACCACCTGGCCCTGACCCTGGAGATTCTGATTTAGTTGGTCTGAGATAGGGCCTGGGGAGCCTGGAAGTTTCTAGGTCTAATGAGGACTCAGGTGATTCTTACCAAGAAAGTGAAGCACGGGAAACACTCCTTCAGCTCCTCAGAGACTCAGACTTAATTGGTCTCAGACTAACTAGGTCTCAGGTGATTTTTTTTTTTTTTTTGTAGAGAGTTTTTTGTTTTGTTTTGTTTTGTTTTTGCTATAGGGTACATGTTCTCACCAGAGAGACAGAAAGTGAAAATCACCCACAAGAGAAGATGGCCACACCATAATACCCTTCTCTATTCTCTTCTCAAAATTTTGGGCACACATGCACACGTGCCAGGCATGAGTTTTAAGTCACCAGGTCTGGGACTCAAACTATGGTCGATTAACGTGGCAATCCAGCGATGTAACCATTATGCCATCTGCTGATCCCAAGACTTGGGTGATTCTTATCCTCAGGAGAACTGGGGAAATGCTACAGAAGCTCCTCAGGCTCAGACTTCATTGTTCTGAGGCAGGGCCTTGGTGGAGTGAGGGGAAGAGACAATATTTTCCAAATCCAGTTTCTTGTTGAGCTTCATATATTTCCTAATAAACTTGCCCCTTTTTTCATACTATGTTACTTATTTACATTTTTACCAAGATTGATGAGAACATCTAACTTCTGAGTGAAAAGGAGAGTTCATAGCTGCCTTTTCTCGTTGAGGGTCTTAATCAATATTCTCTTTTTAAACTCTGCATACCATAATTGGCTAGCATCCTGTTCACTTATAGAATCTATGGCTGACTCCCACACCCTCATACAGTGGACACAAGGAGCCCTGAGGTAACAAATAAGGCAAGGTCTTTGGTCAAAAGAATTCTTGGAGAGTTCCCTGGCTATGGAACATTTCCCAAGAGATGGGCACAAAGCAACAGGCTAGGCCAAATCTGATGCAGAGAGCAAGCGAGAGCCTTTTACAGTGATTTTACAAAGTCATTCAATCACTTTCCAAGTCTCCTCTCACTATTTCTATCTCCTAAGACATTCAGGTAAGGGAACACATTAGGGTGACAGAAGCAGATGAGGCACCCTGAGTGGGCTTGCAGCCTTCAATATTTGTCCTGGGAGTGCCTGATTCCGTCTTCTCCTTTAGAACAATTGCTTTCCCTCCCCCATCATTCAGCATCTACTCATAAACATCAAATCCAGATCTGAGTTTCAAAGTTTTGAGAAGCCAAATTAGAAAACTCACTTTGAAATATTTTGGCAACAAAATTACTTTATTTCCATGGAGGACAGATTATTGAGTTTCCTTAGAATCTCCTTTTGTTTTTCAGAAAAGAGATTCAGATTACATCTACTCAAACTGAGGATGACTAATGTTCCCCGTATACACTGATGATTGAGAACCTATCTATGGGCACAATGACTTTGTAGGACAATTTCCTGAAGGTAAATATTCCCTCACAAATCACTATCTTCTATATCAAAACTTACTACAGACAAAGAAATCAACATACTTGTTTCTTCTATGCATCTTTAAACTCAGCAGCTGTGTCTCACATGTGGTAATTCTCTCCTGTCAGAACTGTGGTGGCTCTCATCACTACAGGGGCACTGTACTGCTGTTTAGGTTCCATTCCACTTGGGGTCAGTATTGTGCTCCTGATTGCTGCTGGGTTCTTGTTTTATATTTTATATATATATAAAAAATGTTAATCTGGGAATCTGAGGGAAATAGCCGCATAGTAACTAAATTGGCAGATGCGAGGGCCATCCACCCTGGCTGCTGTCACTGCCCCTTGGTTGCCAGCTGCAAACTCACTCTCTAGTAACCTGGGTGGCCAATTCATTATCACTCCTTTGCCCTGGCCTGTCCCTTTGAATACCTTCTGAATCTTTCATGCTCACAAATGTATCTGAGACAGGGCTTGTAGAGGCAGCCTAGCATCTACACAATTGTGACAAAGGGTTAGCATAAAGGGGGGCCTAGTAGGTAAAGTTTTACCTCCAGCTATTCTCCTCACTGCTACCAGCAGCCATCAGGATGTTTCTTTAAAGAAGATGTTACAGTGAATTATTTGAGGTAGAAGGAAAGAGAAAAACAGTGCTTCTCGACCTTGGCTGTGCATTAGAATCCTGAGACCCTGATGTTGGATGTCCAGGCCACACTTAGAGTGGAGATGGGAAAGGAGTGCTCAGGTGTAAGGACTTTTTAAAACTCTCCAGATAATTTTGACTGGCCAGATTGAGAACTGCTAACCTGAAGGAAAATTTGGAGGGCTGGAGCTAACTGTAAAGACAGAAAAATTCCAGAGCTAAAGAAGGCTTATAATGAGCCAGAAATCAGAAAAATTGGGTTCCAGTTCTTTCATTCTATAATTATCAGTGTGACTTTGGCAAGCTCCATCACTATCTTGGGTTCTTTAGTAAACACAATAAGAGTCAAAGGTTTTTATTATAATTATTTTTACAGCCATATTATTCCATTTTGTAGTATGTTTGGGCTTTAAACAGTGTAGACAACTCTTTCTGAGTTTTGGTTCTTCACTGTTTCCTGAACTTTATATTAATGTACAGGAAGAAAAATGATCTAGATGGGTGCTAGGCATAAAACTACTTTTAAAAATTACAAACTGCAGGTTTCTCCGTTCTAGAAAAATGGAGCAAATGTATTTTCTCCTGACCTTCCCACTAAGTGTAGCTAAAACATTTGGACATTATGTATGAGACAAACATATGAAGTCTCTAAAAGGTAGAGAGAGAAGATTGACTTAGAAAGTAACTACTAAGTATAGCTAAAATCCCAGGATATTATGCATAAATATTAACATAGAACAGTTTTTAAAAAATAATTATTTATTTAATTTTATTTATTATTATTATTTCTAACTTGACCAGGAAATATCAGAGAAAGAGAGAGAGGGAAAGTAAGAAAGCAAGCCACCAGAGCTGGGACTCAAATCACAGTCTGCCATGTCAGAGTCCAGTGCCTTAACCATCATGCCACCTGATGGCTCCAACATAGAACTTTTGACAATTAATACCCTACTCCAGCAAAACACCAGGGAAGAAACCTTGTTGTATCCTTACCTTGTTGAAAAGGTTGAGAAGTGTAGGTAGAAAACTTAGACTTCCTTCCTTGCCTAGAGGTGATGAGTTTTTTCTTCCCACACTGAGGTATGTCTGATGAAGTCAAGTAAGGAGCCATATAATGCACTGAAGAGCCTTGTGGTGAGGAGGGGTCCTCCTTGATGCTTTCCTGCCAACTTGGTGGAAGCCACTCTAGGAACACGAATTTCCACCACTATCTGGTGATGATGAAGATCCCCATTTCCTTCCGTGGAGGTGTCAATGGAGCCTGAGAGAGGAGTCTGGACTTCTATGCTCCAAGTAGAAAGGAGGTTAAAGAATGAGTTCCTCTCTTCTACCATGTCTGATTACAGCATAACACCTAACTTGTACAGAATACAAAACAAAACAAATAAACAAAAATCACTCATCATGCCAAGAGCCAGAGAAATCTCAACTTGAATAAAAAGAAAAGCAATAGACACCACTGCTGAGATTGCAGGGATGCTGCAATCATTTGATAAATGTTTTAAGGCAGACATCTTAAGAATGCTTTTATGAGAATTTATGAACATGCCTGAAACGAATGAAAACAAATTGTTTAGGTGAGTTTTGTGTCCACCAATGTGTGCAGGTCTCACCATTTTATGGAGTTTAGTCTTCTCTTAAGAGATGAGGCAGGGGAAAGAATAGTTTTTTGTTTCTTCAACCTTAAACATTTCTATGAGGGCTTAAGGCTGCTTAATATTAAATACCTCCTGAGCGCTTCCAAGTTGTTTTTTGGTAGTCTCCCGTCAAATCAAAAAGACTGGATGAGGGCCCGTATAATCTTCCACTTCATTGGTCTTTACAGCTAAAGGTTTAAGGAACCAAGAAGGGACTTCACTCTGTATTATAGAATCTAACTACAGCTGTCTCCGACCAGCTCATATCTGACTTGAGCCAGTTCTCTTGAAAGGGATGACCACTCTTCTCTTTCATACTGACTAGAGCTCCCATAGCCCCTCAACCCTCTGCTTACTACTTCACCCAGTGTCAGTTTAAGGGAGTTTGGTGGATGATTCAGTGACAGTTATTTTCATAGCAGCTGGTGGAAAATAGGGGAAAAAGGGATGGGGGAAACAGAGTGCCCTTCTCACTGTGTTATGGTTAGGATAATGCTTGTCACTCAGTGGTTCATATTTTGGAATTTGGTCTTAGTAGGCAGTGATTGGATGTCCTCAAAAGTCCATGTGTTGCCACTTGGTTGTATTATCAAGTTAAGTGAAAACTTAATCCCTTCATGGTGTCCCAGGGTGGAGCCTTTGGGTGTGATAAAGTCACTAGTGCAGGGTCCCCATGACTGAGCTCTAGTGTGTATATGAGGAGAGGCAATGAGGCAGGCAGAGTCACATGGATATAGACCAGAAAAAGAGCCTGGACAGTGGCTCTCCTCAAGATTCTGTCCTCCACCATGTATCCTCACCAGAAGTCAGCCCCTGGACCTCCAAACCATGAGCTTAATGACTTTCTCTTCTCTTCTTTCCTTCCTCCCTTCCTTTCTCTTTCTTCTTCTTTCTTATTTTCCCCCTCACTCTCTTTTTTTTATTTCACCAGAGAGAGACTGAGAGGTATATTATTAGGTTGTCTGGAAAGTTATGATGTATTTTTCTACGCAAAAATGTGTCGTGACTTTCCCGATGACCCAATAGAAAGAGAAAGCACTCCTCGATGGGATGTGATATTGCTGTAATCACTTCTCCTCCATTTCTCCAGCCCATTGGGATTATAGGAATGCAGATGCATGTGCCTGGTGTTTTTTTCCAAACAAGTGAGGCTGGGATTTTTTTTTTTTAATTTTTGGAGAGATTTTCGCTATAGGGCGCATGCGCTCGCCAGACAGACAGAGAGAGACATAGAGACAGAAAGCGAGAAATCACCCCCCAGGGGGGATGGTCACGCCGCAATCCCTTCTCCTCCATTCTCCTCTCGGGATCTTGGGCATGCATGCACATGCGCCCGGCGTGAGTTCTAAGCCACCGGGTCCGGGACACGAACCGCGGTCGACTACGTGGGAGTCCAGCGACATAGCCATTACGCTAACTGCTGGTTCCCATGAGGCTGGGATTTGAACTGGACAGTTAGCCATGTGGGATCTTAACTGCTAGGGTATGTGGCCAACTCAACCCTTTATTTCTGAATAAAATCATCCAGTCTCAGGTATTTCTGTGAGAAACACAATAACAGACTAAGATATACTATTACTACTTCTAGTGGGACCTGAAAGTATGTCTTAGTCTGTTATTGTATTGCTCACCCCATCTGCACCCCCAGGTCCTATTCAACTATGTCTCTGTAGGTCCCAAACTCCTACAACAAGATGCACTAGAAAGGGTGAGGGTATTTTCCTTTGAAACACAGACCAGTGTTAATAGCCCATTTAAGCCTAAGTCCCATTAATAAAAGACATCTGTCATCTGGGTTCCTTCTTTAGGATCCAAAAGATAAGAAAGAAGGGAATGAATTATACCATAGTTTCCTACCATTGACAGCATTAAAACTGAGGTTTAGAGAAACCTGAATATTCTCTGAACTTGGGGAGAAAGGGGTAAGTCTATCACAATGCTTAAAATCTTCTTTCCAAATAGGGCCAACCAAAGCCACTGTTCTGTTTGTTACCTTCTCAGGAACCCATTATACCTGGAAATGAAGTTTCTGTCCTGCCCAATCTGAGAGAAGAAAGTCACCATGACCCACAGCACTTGCTGGTATACCTAAGCCAAGTTGCTGCCCAGGTACCTCATATTCTCAGTCTTCTAAAGTTCTCGCCTGATCAGATTCATGTGCTCTCCTGGGGTGCGTGGGGCATTACTTCCAAATGTGCTCAGTTTCAAGTGGTAAAATGCTGATCAAACAAAAGCAAAATTGTTCTTGACAAGCCCTGAGATGATTCCTAAACCTGTGCTATTGTTCAAAATTCTCTAGAGAACCAGCTGTTTTCCAAAGGACTGTGTGATCTTCCAGAGAGGAAGTTGGAGGTCAGTTCAGTCCATATTAAATGATGTTCCTCTACCAGACTTTACTCAGTATAAGCAGGGCTAGTTAATTGCTGACTTTTTATACCTACATATATAATTTCTGGCAAAAGTCAAAAAGGAGTAGGTAAGGTTTAGGAAGGAAAAGAACAGTAAGCAATGAAATTGAGACTTTGGGCCTACCTTTTTCTTAGATTTTTTTTTTGTGTTTATTTAGTATGTACAAATGATTGACCATAGTGACCCTTCTCCTTCCAAAGGGCTCCAAATCTTCTAAACCATGACAGCAGTATTATGGATCCCAAATTCAGTGCTACTCTGACAGCAT
Organism: Tupaia belangeri chinensis; assembly: GCF_000334495.1. Classification (NCBI taxonomy): domain Eukaryota; kingdom Metazoa; phylum Chordata; class Mammalia; order Scandentia; family Tupaiidae; genus Tupaia; species Tupaia belangeri. Next base: position 2,587,879 of record NW_006159674.1, on the reverse strand, counting down.
CAGGTAGATCTTCAAAAAAATCAAGAAACTAGAGGAGCCTTGTAGCAAGATTTCACAATAGCAGCTACAGCCTCAAAGATGAGGCAATAATGAATTAGAGAATATAGTGGTTCTGGGCTAAATAGGAAATGAGGTCACCACCGAGAGACATGAGGGTGTGGTTGGCTAATGTGATCATATGGAAGATGACGGTATATATGGGAGCCATGTGAATACGACACAACTTTTACATAGTGATAGATTGTTTACAAGAAAACTCCAAGGCTTCGGTAGTAGAGTTTGAAGTGCATTTAAAAGGGGTGACTATGGATATTGAGGAATGTGTCCTCTCATTTTGTAGGATGCAACAGGAATCCCTAGAAAGTGTGGCTGAAATCTCCAGAGTTTCTAGATCCTCTATACCACTCCACTGACCAATCCAGGGAATTGTTTTTGGTTAGGAAGAGTGATGAGATCAACCAGCAAATGGATTAGGGTAGCCTGACTTATTTGTCAGGTGCACATGACCTAGAGGTTGTGTTGTCTGCCTTGATAAGTACAAATTCAAAATAAAAAGCCAGTGTACACTGGTTGAGTTTCTTAGCATAAAAAAACCCTGGTAAACTATAGATCTGCAGATCCTGTTTATACAGAGGTGTCACAATGTGCATTTTTCAGCTCTATGATTATCATAGACTATCAGAAAACTTACTTTTATTTCCATGACTTTGTTTTGGTAAGCCTAACTTCATTTTGAATGTTTTGATGGTATAACTCCATTTTGAGTGTGTGAGTTTCATTAATACCCGCTTGTAATAACTGAGCCAAATAGCTGACAGTCACCTTGTCAATGTGCATCGATATGCAAATGAGTGAATGGCCCCCTACAATATTGACATCTGGAAGCTGAGATAGCAATAAACACCAGTCCCTTTGAACTGTAATCTGAGATACCACTTGCTGTGGCTCCACTCTCTGTGATGGTTCACTGGATAAGACAGCACCCTTCAGAGGCCTTGTCTGAGTGGATAGTCATTGGACCTCATCATTGTTGACTCGAAGGCATTCTGGACCCATTCAAACATCACTTTGAGGGGACTGCTCTCCAGGACCTTTTTAAGATTTCTCTTGTAGATGCATGGAGTTTGCTATGTTGCTAGCACTCCGTGTTCTTGTGGGGTTGTTTTCTTCCTTCCTTTCTTTTCATTCACTTATTTGAGTATAAGTTTGCCTATTTCCAGCTTGTGTGTGTATATATATTGTAATAAGCCAATTAATTCAGAAACTCTCTTTACTCCATTTAGCTTAACATTTGAGTTAGACATAAAGAACTTTCTCTTCTCAAATAGAATGTAAATTTTTGTCAGGTATTGGGAACCAGATCATTTTTGTCAGCCTAGTTCATAAGACATAATCCTGGAAGGAACATAAATCAGATTATCCATTCCTTGTTCTCCATCAGGATCATGTGTTTCATGTGTGTAAAGAAACTGTTTCCATGGACACCCATTCCAGCACTCAAAGTCATCAGTTTCATATAATTTATCTTTACGCTTCACATTTCTAAAGATTGGTCTTTTGTACTTTGAGAGGTTAGAGGACAAATAATCATTCCTCTCTGACTAAATAATCCTTAATCTGCAATATTCTTAAAAATCATGGCTTTTCACAAGCATGTGCTGATGAGTATGCAGCTGAATACTTGAGAAAATGCTCTTCAAATATTCCAAGTTCTCTGTGTATCTCTCTTCTGTCTTATCTTTGGCTTGCAAACTCTAAGCTGCTTGTTTTCTCAGACTGAGTTGGGTCTTCTTGTAGGCATTGCCCAGCTCTGCCAAACTCCCCTCTCTCTCAACAGCCTAGATACTTTCCCCAGGTAGTCAGCTGGGGTCATTGTTAGGCTCACCTCATTTGTTTACTGTCCCTCTGGGATTTTATCTTTTGTTGCCTGATGGTGAATATCTTGAGAACTTACTTCTTACCTTTTGTACAATTTTTGGTTATTTCAGAGGGTAGGGTAAACACTATATCTAGTGTACCATAAGTCCACAAAACAAAGATCCTTTTAAAAAGTTATAGGCAAATGCAAAGTGAATTTTCTTTTTTTATTTTAAATTTATTCATTCTCTACATTAATTCACTATACACCATCACAACACACAAATGAATTTTCCATCCAAAATACACTGTGCATTGGCTCAATCAAGCACATCAACATACATGTTCTCAGCAAATAATTTTCCAATTCTTCTGTCCTGCATACCTTGCCTTTTGTTTTGCCATCCCTGATTCCCCACCCCCCACCCTCTGCCATGTCCCACCCTCCTCCCACATTGTCCCTGGCATCCACAGTTGCCCTCCATGCC
>NW_006159674.1:2559611-2584772 GCF_000334495.1 Tupaia belangeri chinensis | reverse complement strand
TGCCGAGCCCCAGGCAGTGGCGGGCCGGTCGGCCACACGCAGGCCCGGCGGCCATGCTCAGGCCCAGCGGCCACGCAAAGTGAATTTTCATTAACTCCAAACTCTATTTTTTTTTTTCTGAGAGATTTTTGGTATAGTATGTGTGTGCACTCACTAGAGAGACAGAAATACAGAAAGACAGATATGGGGAAATCACCTCCTCCCCCCGCCCCAGGAGGGATGGCCAGGCTACAGTCCCCTTCCTCTCTAGGGATCTTGGTCACACACACACACACACACACACACACACACACACATACACACACAGAGTGAGTTTGAAGCTATTGGGTCCAGGACTTGAACCACGATTGGTTGTGGGGGAGTCCGGTGACATAACCACTACACCATCTGCTGGTCCTGCAAACTCTATCTTTATTAAAGGAGATTGATTCATTCATAATATGTAAATTGGTCAAAGGCAGAAAAGTAGGAACCCCTTTATCATGACCTTAAAGAAAAAACATTTTCCTTAATAGGGTTAATATCATTTTGCTCAATAAAGTTAAACCAAATATCACATTTTCCAGGACCAGTTCTTAGTTCCATGATCATCACACAAGTTAGAACAGAATATCGTACTAATCTGGAGGGGTTGCTTTTTTGAATATTTGAGATAGTCCAAACACATACCAATGAACTAAAGGTAGATGGAAAGTTAAGAAATGATAAAAGGAGGGGGCCAGCAGTTAGCGTAATGGCTATATCGCTGGATTCCCACGTAGTTGACCGTGGTTCACGTCCCGGACCCGGTAGCTTAAAACTCACGCAGGGAGTGCATGCATGCGTGCCCAAGATCCCGAGAGGAGAATGGAGGAGAAGGGATTGCAGCATGGCCATCCCATCTGGGGGTGGGGGGTGATTTCTCGCTTTCTGTCTCTCTGTCTCTCTGTGTCTGTCTGGCGAGCGCATGCGCCCTATAGCAAAAAACTCTCCAAAAAACAAAAAACAAAAAACAAGGAATGATAAAAGGGATCTTCTCTTATACGGCATTTCCTAATGTGTGTTCCATAATACTTCAGTGGTTTTTGAGATGCTGTGAGTATTCAGGAGAAGTACCAGCCACAAAACACAGTTGCATGGTCAAATAAGATTGAACAATTTATAAATAATATTGTCCTCATTAGGGATTCACAGTGCACTTAAACTTTGAGAATTTCTTCAATTAACTTTGACTATGTCAGATAAGCAAGGACTTTGGGATAATTTCTCCTTTTTACCTGAAAAAGTTATAATTTTCATTTGCAAACAAGATTCCTGCCTAGTTTAATCAGAACCAAATCCATATATGTACTAAGGTTATGAAAAGCAAATTTACTATTGCCACAATGTCACTGAAGTGATAATGCTTTTGCTTCAAGTCCTCAATGAGGAAATTGTGAACTGAAACAAGAAAGACATGTTAATAACAAATGGACTGGATTCCCCAAAAATAGTGTATGTGAAAAATGCAAAACTACAAAATTTTCAGGGATCATGAACACATTACCATTTTACTGTCTAGTTTAACCTGAGAACACATCAAGCATTCAATAAATTGTATAATTTATTACTTTATTTACTCAATAGATGCTCATTAGCACCTGTAATACGTCAGGATATGCATTAAGCTCTGGATAACACAAAATCAAATAAAAAAATGGTCTCTGAATCTTAAGGAGTTTGTAATCCATGGAAAATGACAAATAAATAAACTATCATTTACTCATGCACAGATATTTGAGCACCCCCCCCACACACACACACACACACCATGTACCAAGCACCAAGCACTACTCTAGAATTTGAGCTACTGGAGCAAATATGAAAGATAGAGTCTCTGTCCTGTGGAACTCATGATTTGATGGAGAAGACAGTTTGGAAACTGATTGCACACTTAAATGAGCAGAAGAGGAAACCAAGACCTGACCAGTAAGTGGAAGGAAGCTAAATGAAAAAAGGCAGGTACCAAGAGTGGCTATGTCCCTATGGGAGAGGCTTGAATGGGAAAACTGAAGGTGGGAAAGGAACACAAAGCAAAGGGCATGTGGCAAAAACTTCAGGGAGGTAGGCAGGTCATGTTCACCTTGGAGGTTAAGGATTGTGGTCTTTGTCTTAACAGAAGGCAGGAAGACCATAAGAAGAGTGGATTTGCCTTTTAAAATGATCACTCTGTAAGTGTACAGTGTTTATAACAGATGTTTTTTGTTCTTAAGAAATACACATTGGGGACTAGCAGGTGGTGTAATAGTTATATCCCTGGACTCCCACATAGTCAACTGTGGTTCCAGTCCTGGACCTGGCAGCTTAAAACTCATGCTGGGTGCACGTGTGTGCATGGCCAAGATTCCGAGAGGACAATGGAGGAGAAGGGATTGCAGTGGTCATGTCCCCAGAAGGTGATTTCTCATTTTTTGTCTCTCAGTCTCTATCTCTCCAGCAAGCACACACATTCTATAGTCTCTCTCTCAAAATAGAAAGAAAAAAAAAGAAACACATATTGAAGAGCTTAGAGGTAATAGGCACGATATATGTGATTAACTCAACTGATCTGAAAAAAATTTACACAGGTATGTGTGCATGCATGTGTGTATGGGTGTGAATGCATGTTTGTGTGTGTGAGAGAGAGGGAATGTGAGTAGATGGGCAAAATGCATACAACTGGCACATCTGGTAGAGAATATATGTATGCTCTCTATATTATTTTTGCAACTTTAAATTTGATACTATGTCAAAGTAAAATTACCAAAAATTGTTTAGATTGTGATGTGGAAAGCAGGGGGCCAGGGTGTAAGGGGTACCCATGGGAAGGATGATTGAGAGGCCATTTCAGCCAGTCACAGGGGGAAAATACAGAGAGGCTAGGGCAATAGGAGTGCTGGAGAAATCAATGGAGAGATTAGTGCTGGATGTTAGACGAAGGTTCAGCTGAACATGTGAGTTTGGCGTAAAGGAACAGTCAGGTTGCGGGTGGGAAGGTGGTTAAGTCAGTAGCATTTAAGAGGAGTCTTTTGTTCCTTCGATTTTGTTATAGATTTGCAATCTCTATAGAGGCTGATGAGAATTGATTCAAAGTGCAGGTCACCCCAGAAACGGCAGTAACATTGTTTATTCCACATGTTTTGGAAAGTGTTAGTGTGAATACCTCTGTTTCTGTAGGTGAGCAGAAGCGATGCTGGTGCTTTGGCGGGCAGCCTTGGTTCTTCCCACATCGCTTTCTCAGTACTCTTTCTCCCTCCCCTTGTCATCACATACCTCACCTCTGCAAGATGTGTGCATTTTCTCCTGTGTTCTGAGGACTTCTCCGATCATGCGCTGAGAACTAAGCTTATTCCTCAGTAGCCATGTTTTATCCTGGGGTGATCTACAATTGACAGCATGTAGTCTTATTTGGTGGAACTTACATGGAACTCCAATCTGTGCATTAAATTTCTTAAATTGTTATTTTATTTTTGATAGAGAATGAATGCAAGGAAGAGAGATTGAGGAAGAAGAGGAGGAGAGAGAAAGGCACCCTGATAGGGTCTTGTCATGCCATGATCCCTTTTCCCAGCTCTCTAGCTGGGTATCCTGTAAGAATCCTGGTCATGCACACATGCATCTGGAATGTTTTCAGTCCAACCCAGTGATCTGAACCTGTGATTTATAAGGTGGCTTCCAGCACTGCAGTTTAGTTTTCTACGAACTGTGCCATCAGGCTGGGCCTGGATAACCCTTTCTATAAATCATCTCCTTCCATTCTTACTGTGCTTTGTGATGAAGTTAAAGAAAATAAGGTTAGACTACAACAGTGTTAACATTAGTTTCTTGGTTTGGAATGGAGAATACCACGGCAAGATGAAACTTCTGGATCTGTATAGCCTCTGTCCTGCCTGCTACAGGAGATAGCTCCAGGATTCCCCAGAAGCTTGAATAAGGCAACCACTGCTGTTATTTGATTGTGGGATTATCCTTCAACAATTTTGTGACTTGCTCTATGTTTCAATTTTATTTGGTGTGTATTTCCTCCTTCTTTTATTTGGACTTATCACTGCAATCTGTTAGTTGTCCAATGCCATTAGAAGGATGCTGCTGCTGATGTGATCATTGAGACCTTTCACTCAGAGGCCAAGCTTGTCATGTGCTCCTTGATGATAACCACAGACTCCAGGTGGGGGGCATCAGGAACAAAAATGACAGCCACCTATTGCTCTGAATCACTGGTTACCACCACGAAAAGAAAACAAAACAAAACAACAAAAAACAAACAAACAAACAAAAAACCCAAAACCAAAACAAAACCTTTGTCTCCTGGATTCATGCATTTTATTTTTCCCTCCTCCTCTCCCAAATTAAGGTTAATACTGCCTTCTGGTTGTTCTGCCTTCTGCGATCCTTGAATATTTCTCAGGAAGATACCACTCTAGGTTATTCTGTGACTTGTGGTTTCCAGTTGGAACCATAACTCTACGACTGCTGGACCCAGGCTAGCTGGACTAGAGTGTGAGGTCTGGGCCACTGCTGTTTCCGCATGATGCTCTTTTGAGTGGACAGAAAGCATTGAAGTTGATGATATTTTTGCTTGTTTTGAGGATGTGCGCACTTGCTGGAGAAAGATGGAGAAAGACAGTGAGAGGGAAAGTGAGAAGTCATCTCCCTGGGTTGATGGCCAAGCTGCAATCCCTTCTCTATTCTCCTCCTGGGATTTCGGGCATGCACACACATGCACCCAGTGTGATTTTCAAGCCACCAGGTCAGCACCTTACACACAATACCACCCACTGGCTATGATTGATGATCCTTATCCCATCCCTCCTCTCCACAAAATTGGGGAACACTAGAGGGAAGAGAGCAGGTTCTATCCAGCCCTTGTTTTTTTTTTTTAAAGTTTCCCCCCTAATATCTTGCCTTATATGGTCCCCAGTAAGTGTTTATTGAATTGGTTAACACTGATTTTTATGTACTATAGGATTCCAAAGTCCTTTCTGGATCTCATTATGGTAGAATTATAGAGCTGGAAGGAACCTCAGAGAAGCTTTAAATTTCCCCATGTCTTGGGAAATGACAAAATCAAGACCCAGAGCAGTTAAATATCTTCTTGCCTGGGTCACACAGCTAATTGGATGCCCGTGCTGGCACTAAGAGCCTAGCCTCTAGGCTCTTGGTTTGTGATTCCTCAGAAATACTGAATATTTTAGTTAACTGAGACTTGGCATTCTATTAAGTACCAGCTTGCATAGAAATAGACTGCAATGAAGCATATTCACTACACAAAGTGCATTGCATTATTTGCATGATGCTTTTTGGATAGTTAGTACATAGCTGCAGAGTCAACCAAAGTTTTTCAAAAGATCTGAAAGATATTATCAGATGATATTAAGGAGACTTGCCTGGGAAATTTTGCAGTTTACTCATCATAATTGCCATAATGATGCTGTTATAAGTCAGAGTTTGGAGGATTATACTTAAAAATGTTTTTGGAGAGACACTTGGAACAATGAAAATTGTTGAATAGTTAGCAGTATGAATCACACAGAGCCATCTGGAAAGTATCCTGAAATACTCAGAAAACTTTTTTAGGGACCCAATTACTAGATAAGCCATGGATGAAGAGCAAAATGAGAGTGTGTCTTTGTGTCTTGAGGAGTGAGAGAGAGAAGGCAGAAAAATGTACACAACCATAGGAAAAAGTCAGCATCCTGTGAATATTGCAAGCAAAAAGTATGAAAGCAGAGAACAAAAGCCACAAGTTATATATCAGCAGAGGTTAAGTGGGAGATTCAACTCAGAAAGTTTATGGTTGTTAGCGTCTTTTCTCTCAAACTAAAAATATGGTATACTAGAAGCAGCTCTGGTCAAAGCTAAGAAGGGGGAAACTCTGGGGGTGGGGGTAAGTTATGGAATTTGTAGGCTGATCTTTATCTAAGAGTAACATGAGTCAATACCCGCAGATCACTCTGGATGACATCCCAGCTTGGGAGAGGTTGGGGTGGAACACGTGCCGTAACAGAGCCCCTGAAATCTTGATAAATGCCTCTCAAACAATAAGCTTCGCTCTGTGGAACACTGCCATGCTTGTGTAGGTGGGACAGCCACAGTTATTTCAGCAAGAGTTATTTCTAAACTGTTGGCCCTTGGGCACTTGATAAAAAGCCTTGTCAATGGCCCAATGAGATAGCAAACTGGAGCTAGATTTTGGGCCGACAGGTGGCTTGGTGGTTAAGGGCGCTGGATTCCCACATGGCCAATAGTGGTTCGAGTCCTGGACCTGGCTACTTTCCCTCCCTCTTTCTCTCTCTCTCTGTCCCTTTTGGATAGTTAGTACATAGCTGCAGAGTCAACCAAAGTTTTTCAAAAGATCTGAAAGATATTATCAGATGATATTAAGGAGACTTGCCTGGGAAATTTTGCAGTTTACTCATCATAATTGCCATAATGATGCTGTTATAAGTCAGAGTTTGGAGGATTATACTTAAAAATGTTTTTGGAGAGACACTTGGAACAATGAAAATTGTTGAATAGTTAGCAGTATGAATCACACAGAGCCATCTGGAAAGTATCCTGAAATACTCAGAAAACTTTTTTAGGGACCCAATTACTAGATAAGCCATGGATGAAGAGCAAAATGAGAGTGTGTCTTTGTGTCTTGAGGAGTGAGAGAGAGAAGGCAGAAAAATGTACACAACCATAGGAAAAAGTCAGCATCCTGTGAATATTGCAAGCAAAAAGTATGAAAGCAGAGAACAAAAGCCACAAGTTATATATCAGCAGAGGTTAAGTGGGAGATTCAACTCAGAAAGTTTATGGTTGTTAGCGTCTTTTCTCTCAAACTAAAAATATGGTATACTAGAAGCAGCTCTGGTCAAAGCTAAGAAGGGGGAAACTCTGGGGGTGGGGGTAAGTTATGGAATTTGTAGGCTGATCTTTATCTAAGAGTAACATGAGTCAATACCCGCAGATCACTCTGGATGACATCCCAGCTTGGGAGAGGTTGGGGTGGAACACGTGCCGTAACAGAGCCCCTGAAATCTTGATAAATGCCTCTCAAACAATAAGCTTCGCTCTGTGGAACACTGCCATGCTTGTGTAGGTGGGACAGCCACAGTTATTTCAGCAAGAGTTATTTCTAAACTGTTGGCCCTTGGGCACTTGATAAAAAGCCTTGTCAATGGCCCAATGAGATAGCAAACTGGAGCTAGATTTTGGGCCGACAGGTGGCTTGGTGGTTAAGGGCGCTGGATTCCCACATGGCCAATAGTGGTTCGAGTCCTGGACCTGGCTACTTTCCCTCCCTCTTTCTCTCTCTCTCTGTCCCTCTCTGATCAAAATAAAATAAATAAATAAATAAAAGAGGAAAAAAAAAAAACCCAAAAAACAAAATGGAGCCAGGTTTTGACAAGAGTTGCCTTTGCAATGGGGAGGGTTTTGGCTGGGGATACAGGTTCTGCTCTTGAGTTATCCCTGTGTTCTGCTTATAAGGCTTCTTACAATGGTGTGTCTTGACAAGTCATATGACCTACGTATCATACCCATTTTCTTACCGTGAGGTGAGCGGAATAGATAATCTCAATGGTGTCTCTGGTTTTAACATTCCATGATACTTTTATTCTGTGCCTTTTCTGTGAACTGTGGGAATATCTGGCCAACAGGTAAAAACATTGAATCTGCTGTCTTGGGACCTTATTTAACTCTTAGCAATTCATCTGGTCCCTAAAGTTCCCTTAACCACACTAAGCTATTCCTTCATTCCTAAATTGCTATTCTATGTACTGCTTTTGTTTTAACAGACAGAAAATGGTGTAAGCAAGTCCATTCTAGGGACCAGCAGTTGGCATAGTGGCTATGTCGCTGGACTCCCATGTAGTCAATTGCGGTTTGAGTCCCAGACCTGGTGGCTCAAACTCATGCCAGGTGCATGTGCGTGCGTGCCCAAGCTCCTGAGAGGAGAATGGAGAAGGGATTGTGCTGTGGCTGTCCCCCCGGGGGGTGATTTCTCCCTTTCTGTCTCTCTGTCTCTGTCTTTCTGGTGAGTGCATGCACCCTATAGCAAAAAAGAAAAAAAAGCAAATCCGTTCTAATGAATTAGCTAATTTGTATATTATTTCCCAAATGGAAAAAAAATCTCTGTCTATTTATCATCTATCTGTCTATTTATCTATCTATCATCTGTATCTATCTAATCTCTATCATCTATTTATCTATCATCTATCTATCTATCTTCTGTTCAGGATAAGACATAATAATGGTGGAAACTCTAGGCAATAGTGAGTCTGTGTGTGTATGTATGCAAGGGAGAACACTTGTTATTAATCAAGTTCAACCCACTAAATTGCTGCCTGTTTGCCTGTGCACAAACTTGTCAGATCCAGGTACTGAGACCAAATTTAAATTTTAACTCTTGAACAAAGTCATTTTTCTAAATAAAGGGTAATTGTTAACTTACATTTTTCAGATCTTTGGTTACACAGACCCCCCTCAGATTAGTTCATGTGAAATAGGTAAAAAATACACAATAAGGGAACCAGCAGTTAGCGTAATGGCTATGTCGCTGGACTCCCACGTAGTCAACTGCGGTTCGCGTCCCGGACCCGGTGGCTTAAAACTCACGCCAGGCGTGTGTGCGTACGTGCCCAAGATCCCGAGAGGAGAATGGAGGAGAAGGGATTGCGGCGTGACCATCCCCCCTGGGGGGTGATTTCTCGCTTTCTGTCTCTATGTCTCTCTCTGTCTGTCTGGCGAGCGCACGCGCGCTATAGCGAAAAACCTCTTCCAAAACAAAACAAAACAAAACAAAAAAAACACAATAAAAAACTACCCAGCCATAAAGAACAGTCAAGGATCTGCTGTTTGATACAAAATAGATAAGTCTAGAAGGTGTAATGCTAAGTGAAATAATCTAGATTAAGAAAGACAAATACTGTATATCCTCACTCAATATATATCTGCATTATTTCACAGAAATTGAAAGATTCAAAGACATAAAGGAGAGAGGACAGCTATAGACACCAGAGACTATATAGGGGGGAGGGTAGATGGTGGATGGTGAATGGAAGCTCAGAAAAAAAAGGCATTTAATAGACACAAAAATTTAAGATTCTTTATTGAAAATGATGTATATGGTAATAACCTTGATTTGGTTATCTCACATTGCATGTGCTTTAAAACACCATACTGAATACCATAAAGATAAACAATTAAAGAAAATAACAAGTTATAAAATAAAAATGAAATTAGAGACCAGCAGTTAGTGTAATGGCTATGTCACTGGACTCCCATGTAGTCGACTGTGGTTCCAGTCCTGGACCCGGTTGCTTAAACTCACAGTGGGTGCATGTGCATGCCCAAGATCCCGAGAGGAGACTGGAGGAGAAGGGATTGTGTTGTGGCCGACCCCCCGGGAGGTGATTTCTCATTTTTTGTCTCTGTCACTTTCTGTCTTTCTGGCGAGCACTTGTGCCCTACAGCAAAAACCTCTCAAAAAAAAAAAAAATTAAAGGGGATCAGCAGTTAGCGTAATGGCTATGTTGCTGAACTCCCATGTAGTTGACCACAGTTCGAGTCCCGGACCTGGTGGCTTAAACTCACACTGGACGCTTGTGCGTGTGTGCCCAAGATCCTGAGAGGAGAATGGAGGAGAAGGGATTGTGGCATGGCCATCCCCCCGGGGGGTGATTTCTCACTTTCTGTCTCTCTGTCTCTCTCTGTCTTTCTGGCGAGCACACGTGCCCTATAGCAAAAAAAAAAAAAAAAAGAAATTAAAAATAATAAAAAAGACTTTATGTCAAATGGTGGGAGTGACATTAATCAATTAACTGTTTTCATACTAATTGACTAAGGCATTATACAGGATATGGGATACACAAAATTTGATGAATCCTGTTTCTAGGAAGCCTCTGGGAATACTAGTGGCAGCAGCTCCTAGGCCTCATTCCTGGGTTTGCTCTCAGTAAGGCTCAGCTATCCTCCTCAGGTCTTCTTTCTTTCCTGCTACCAACCGACTCCTCCTTCCTCTTACTACCTGTTTCTCCTACTTTGGGCTTGCTCAGTCCATTAGAACTGTTTATGTACAGTTCCCACCATTCACACGCTAATTTTTCCCATGTGTCTTGTTTCAAATTTCTGGAAAATTTGGTCTCATTATCCTAGTTCATCATTTTAAGCAAGTCTATGCGAAGTCTTTTGAGAAAGGTCTTTTGCCAAAAGTTAGAGTGGTAACCATTTGCATCATCCGGGCTGAAGGATCATGTGAAAGTCAACATGGTCACATAGAAAAACATGGTTGCCTATTTTGAGGAGGCTGTGGTTGGGGATGTGTCCCCTAGATAAATTTTGGGGAAGGAAAACACAATAGTTGCTATAACCAGGGTGGGTTTCATAATAAATTAGAACATTTCCAATCATTGTCTTGTTATTCTCCTAATAATATTGGCAGAGATAATATCCATTCTATAAAAGGGGAAAAAGAAGTTCAGAAGGAATGTGGTTTCAAGAGATAGGTTAGGTCAGAACTTTTTATCTTCTTTCTCAATCTTAAAATATAGGTGGTGAATTAGATTCTAGTCCAGCCACTTGCACAAACCATCCATTTTAAACATAGTCAATGGCCTAGAAAAATCACCAAGAGGGGGGCTAGCAGATGGTGTGGTGGTTAAAGGCGTTAGACTTCAACATGGCTAACTGCAGTTCAAGTCCTGGACCTGGTAGCTTGCTTTCTCACTTTCTCTCTCTCTCTCTCACTCTTACTCTGTCCCCCTCTGGTCAAATAAAAATAAATAAATAAATAAAGTTAAATAAAATAATTCTTTAAAAACAAAGAAAAATCACCAGAAGGAATTTTCTACTATGAAATTTGTCTATTATACTTATTTGAAGCAAAGAAACAATAGATTTTATTCAATGCAAACCTTTCAAAAGTAGCAGTAGCTTACTTTTTTTTTTTTTTAGAGAGAGAGATTTTTGCAATAGGGCACGTGTACTTCTCAGAGAGACAAAGAGAGACAGAGAGACAGAAAGGGAGAAACCACCCCCAAGGGGGATGACCATGCTGCAATCTCTCCTCTTCCATCCTCCTCTCAGGATCTTGGGCATGCATGCACATGAGGTTGGTTTTGTCAGAATTCAGATTTATTTAATTTTTTAAAAAATTTGTTTATTTTTATCTTCTTTTTTGTTTGTTTTTAAGGCATTCAATTACTAGACATTGTTTGGCTTGTAAAGAGAGAATTTCCCAACATCAAATACATCTCAGACCAGTCCAGTTTAGAATACTATACATGTTATCATCAACAGGTAATACATTATTTCTGTGTCCTGCAAATGTCTTGCCTCTCTGTATTTTCTACCTGATTTCTTATCCTATACTCTTCCCTTCTCCCACCTTTCTTCCACACTGTCTCCAGTATTCATAACTATTTTCATTGTTTTTATGTCCTCCAATCTTTCAATCTCTTCCATTGAGTGTGAACAGTCATATATATTAAGTGAAGACATAAAATTAAAAAAATTCTCTACGTATTTATTATTAGCTGTTTTTAATGTAGAAGTGGGGAACAAAAAGCTCACAAATGCTCTACACAATTTTACAGGACACACTACAGGAAAAAAGTGATTCAATTGGTTCAATAGTATCCAAGGATCTTGGTAGACACATTCCTGGGGGAGGTGGACCACTGATCCCTGGTGAGGGGGTCTCATTCTTGGAGGAGGCATGTCTATCAGCCTGCATCTCACTGGGGGAAGCCCAATTGGTGGACCCATGGGTGGTCTCATACCAGGTAGAGGTGCCATAATGCCTGGAGGTGGGATTGCTTTGCCTACCAGTGGGGATAGAGTCCCCCATCCTGGGGGGTACTGGGTTGGGGCTCCAGGAATGCTGGCAGTAGCAGCAACCGCAGCAGCTGCTATAGTGCCTCTGCCCTGTAGAATCATCACCTGCTGGGATGGGCCCCTCACTCCTTGGACAGGGCCAGTTAACCCAGCAGGAGCCTGAGGAATTGGTACACCAGCTGGGACTCCTCTGCTAGCTGCTCTGCCAACCCCAGGACTTCCTGCAGCTCCAACAAGTGGTACCCGAGCAATGCCAGTATCTTTGGGAGGTGGCCCCTCTACAGTCATGGATACCAAGTTCTTCCTATGTGACAACACTAGACCCCAAACCTACTTTTCTTCATGCTCTGCCTGCTTCTCATTCTTTGGCTTGATCTTCCTGAACTTATCACAATCACAGAGTATCAAATTCATATGCTTGTCAAAGCTTTAATAGCCTGGCTTGCTTCGCTCGGCAATAAATCTTCCATATTTGACCACTTTCTATCAAATGCCAAGGTCTTGTTTTTTTTTTTTTTTTTTTTTTTTTTTTTTTTATGGCTGAATAGTATTTCACAGAGTATATGTACCACACTTTTTCAATCCATTCATCTGTTTGTGGACATTTGGGTTGGTTCCATGTCTTAGCACTTAGTGAAAAATACTGCAATAAATGTTGACATGCAAATGCTTTTCTGACTGAGCGTTCTGTACTTTGGATAGTTAACCAGGAGTTTGATAGCTGGATCATAGGGTAGTTCTGTAGGTCTTTTGAGGAACCTCCATTGTTTTCCACAGTGATTGGACCAATTTATATTCCCACCAACACTGTAGGAGAGTTCCCCATTCACCACAACCCCACGAACACTGATCATTTTTTGTATTTTTAATCTTTGCCATTTTGACAGGGGTTAGGTGGTATCTCATTGTGGTTTTAATCTGTAGCTCCCTTATGATGACGGATGCTGAGCATTTCCTCATATGCTTTTCTTTGGAGAGTTTTTTGCTATAGGGGCGCGTGTGCTCACCAGATAGAGAGAGATAGAAAGCGAGAAATCACCCCCCCCCCAGGGGGGATGGCCATGCCACAATCCCTTCCCCTCCATTCTCCTCTCGGGATCTTGGGCACACACGCCAATGCACCCGGCATGAGTTTTAAGCCACTGGGTCCGGGACGCGAACCACAGTTGACTACATGGGAGTCCAGCGACATAGCCATTACACTAACTGCTAGTCCCTCCTCATATACTTTTTGGCTGTATGTTTTCCTTAGAGAGATTTTTGTTCAGCTAATTTTCCCATTTTATATTTGGGGTAATCATTTTTTTTTTCAGATAAGCTGCTTGAATTCCCTGGGTATTCTGTTTATCAGTACCTTATCTGAGGCATAGTTTACTAAAATATTCTCCTATTCTGAGGGCTCTCTATTCACACTAATTACTGGGTCCTTTGCTGTGCAGAAATTTCTTAATCTGATATAATCCCATTTGTCTACTTTGGGGATTATTACCCGTGCTTTGGGAGTCTTATTTAAGAAATCTTTGCCTACCGAAATGTCTCCCAGAGTTTACCCAGTGTTTTACACCAGTAATTTTATAATCTGAGGTCTTGGTTGAGGTCTTTGATCAATTTTGAGTTGATTTTTGTAAATGGTGAAAGATGGGAATCCAGTTTCATCTTTCTGCAGGTAGATATCCAGTTTTCCCAACACATCATTTGCTAAAGAGGTTTTCTTTTTTTCTACTGAATTGGCTGGTTGTTGTGTTTTGAGGTTTATTTCTGGGATGTCTATTCTATTTTACTGGTCCACCTGTCTGTTTTTGTGCCTATACCATGCTGTTTTGATCATCACAACTTTATAGTATATTTTGGGTTCAGGGAGTGAGATGCTGCTCATTCTACTCTTCTTGCGCAGGATTGCTTTGTCAATTTGGGGTCTTTTATGATTTCAGACAAATTCTACGATTGTTTTTTCTAGATCCATGAAGAATGTCTCTGGTAATTCAATTGGAATTGTGTTAAATTTGGGTAGAATTACCATTTTGATTATATTAATTCTTCTAATCCAGGAAGTTGGGATGTTCTTCCACTTTTTTGTGTCATTTTCAATATCTTTTAAAAGATTTTCATAGTTTTCTTTGTAAAGGTCTTTGAGTTCCTTGGTTAGTTTTATCCCTAGGTATCTTATACATCTTGTGGATATGGTAAAAGGGAATCCTTTCTTCAGTTCCACCTCGGTCAACTTGTTGTTCATATATAGAAATGCTATAGATTTTTGGATGTGATTTTTGTATCCTGCCATTTTACTGTATTAATTTGTTTCTTCAAGAAGGTTTTTTATGGAAACCTTTGAGTTTTCTAAGTATACCATCATGTCATCTGCAAATAAAGATATTTTCAACTCTTCTTTGCCTATTTGAATGCCTTTTATATCATTCTCTTTTCTGATTGCATTGGCTAAGAATTCCAGCACTCTATTGAAAAAGGAATGGAGAAAATGTGCAGCCTTGTCTTGTATTAGTTTTAAGCTTTTCCCCATTCAGTATAATATTAGCTATAGGTTTTTCATATATGGCTTTTATTGTGTTGAGAAATGACCCTCCTATATCAATCTTGTTGACAGTCTTAAATATAAAGGGATGTTGTATTTTGGCAAATGCTTTCTCTGAATTGATTGAAATGCTCATATGGTTTTTATCTTTCTTTCTGTTAATAGGGTGTATTATGTTTATGGTCTTGTGTATGTTGACCCACCTTTGCATCTCCAGAATAAAGCCTATCTGGTCATGATAAATAATCTTTTTTATGTATTGTTGGATACAATTTACAAGTATTTTGTTGTTGAGAATTTTTGCATCTATATTCTTCAGAGATATTGATCTGTAGTTTTCCATTTTTGTCATGTCTTTTCCAGTTTTGGGAATGAGGATGATGGAGGCTTCATTATATGAATTTGGGAGTTTTCCTCCCTTTAGGGACTTTAGAAATAATTTGAGTAGAATGGAGGATAACTCTTCCTTAAAAGTTTTGTAGAATTCAAAAGTAAAGGCATCAGGACCTGGGCTTTTCTTTGCCAGGAGCTTATTTATTACCGATTCAATCTCATGTCTTGTGACAGGTCTATTCAGGCTTTCTATGTCCTCCTGATTCAATCTTGGTAGGTTATATGCATCCAGAAATTTGTCCATCTCCTCGATGTCCTCTTATTTGTTGGTATATAGTCACTCATAGTATCCTCAAAGGATGTTTTGTATTTCTATTGTGTCTATTGTAATATTGCCTGTTTCATTGTGTATTTCACTTATCTAGTCTCTTTCTTCTTCATCAGTCTAGCTAATGGTATGCCAATCTTGTTAATTTTTTCAAGGAACCAGCTTTTGCTTTAATTTATTTACTGTGTAGTTCTTTTATTTTCTATTTCATCTATTTATGCTCGAATTTTTATTATTTCTTTTTTCCTGGGATTTTCCCCCCTATTTTTCCAATTTCCTGAGAAATTATGATAGATTGTCTATTTGACACTTTTCCATGTTTTTCTTATGCACAGCAGTTGCTATGATTTTCCCTCTTATGACTGCTTTTGCAGTGTCCCATAGATTATGGAAACTTGTATACTTGTTATCATTTGTTTACATAAATTTTTTGATTTCAGACTTAATTTATTTGGTAGTTGAGAAGTCATTCAGAAGTAGGTTGTTTAGTTTCCATGTATTTGTGTATTTTTGAGGCTTTTTCCTAAAATTAATGTCAAGTTTAATTCCATCATATCAGAGAAGATGCCGGATATACTTTCTATGCCTTTGAATCTGTAAAGGCTTGATTTGTGACCTATCATGTGGTCAGTCATTGAAAAGGTTCCATGCAGGAGTGAGAATAACGTATATTTTGTGGTCTTAGGATGGAAAGTTCTATAGATGTCGAGTCCATTTGATTTATAGTATCATTTAGGTCCTGTAACTCTCTGCTTATTTTTTGTCTAGAAGATCTGTCTAAAAGAGAGAATGGGGTGTTGAGACCCCAAACAATTAGACTGTTGCAACTTATCTTTCCTTTTAGCTCTAGCGAGCTTTCTGTCACATATTTAGGTGCTCCTGAGTTGGGCACATAGATATTTATGTGTTATATCTTCTTGGTGAATGACCACTTTTACTATAATACCCTTTTATAATACCCTTTTTTTGTCTCTTCTTACAGTTTTTTTCTTAAAGCCTATTTTGTCTGAAATCCGTATCTTGATCCAGTCCTTTCTTGATTTCCATTTGCATGGAGTACCTTTTTCAATCCCTTCACTTTTAGTCTATGTATTTCTTTATCCATAAGGTGTATTTCTTGTAGGCAACAGGTAGAGGCTTTCTTTTTTTCTTTTTTTTTTCCATTCAGCTAGTCTGCGTCTCTTGATGGGAGAATTTAATCCACCAACATTCAATTATTATTGATATTTCTGGACATGTTCCTATCATTAAGTGAGCCATTTTCTTGGTTGTTTTTTCTCTTATATCTGTCTATCTGACTTTAGTTTTCCTGGTATAGCACTCCTTTCAGAACTTCTTAAAGAGCTGGTCTGGAATTGGTAAATTTTTTCAGGTTTTGTTTATCCGAGAATGTTTTTATCTTTTTTTCCCATGTGAAGGATAATCTTCCTTGCATGAGTCTTAAGCCACTGGGTCTGGGACTTGAACCATGGTTGACTATGTGGGAGTCCAGACACATAACTGCTATGACATCTACTGGTCCCAGTATATTACTATTTTAACAATGATACTGAATTATAATGCTAGTCTATTTTTTATCACATTTTTAACTTGAGGTTACAGAATGAAAAAAAAAAGGTTATCCTTTAGGATTTTTCTAAATTTCTCATGAGTCTTTAGCTGTTCTGTATTCTTGACTCACAATTTAACTGGAACAGATCTTGGTTTATTCTCAGTAGGTTCCTATAGTGATTACTATAGTTTGAATATACCCCCTCAAATATACATGTCCAGCCATTGTAATGAGATTAAGAAAGTGAAAACTCAATCCAATTATGGTGTCAAAAGGTGGAATTTGGGGAAAGAGATTAGCAATTAGATAGTCAAGGAGAGGTCCCATGATTTAGTTCTGGTGAGTTTCTACGGAGAAGAAATGAGGCAGGCTTAGACCCACATGGATCTGGACTGTGCTCTGCTCTGCTCAGTGTTCTGTCCTCTGCCATTTTGTGCCTTTGGATTTTCCAGACACCAGAATCATGGGCCAAATTAACTTCTATTTTTATAAATTACCCATCTTGGGTATTTCTACTAGCAATACAATAGTGGACTAAGTTAGCAATACCAAACATTCCATGATGTTGGTACTCAGGAATAGTACCCTGATTTTGCAGAGTGGAAATTTATCAAGCCAGCTCAGCCTCACCAGAGCTGATTAACCTCTAGACAATGAGGAAAGATTCCTGAGAATTGAGCCTGGGGTTTTCATTCTGACTCCAGGCTCATTATGGATGATTCTCTTTTTTGGCAACTTGATCTCTTTTACTGTATCAAACTCTTGAGGTTCATGTAACTTCACAAATACAGTTTGAACATCGTCTGTTCGTTTGTTTGTTTATTTATTTACTTATTTATTTTTAGAGAGGTTTTTGCTATAAGGCATGTGTGCTTGCCAGAGAGACAGAAAGTGAAAAATCATCCATGGGGAGGTGGGGGATGACCATGCCACAATCCCTTCCCCGTTCTTCTCTTAGCATTTTGGATATGCATGCACACACATCTGGTGTGAGTTTTAAGTCTCTGGGTCCGGAACTCAAACCATGGTCAGCTATATGGGAGTCCAGCATAGCAGCCATTATGCCATTTGCTGGTCCTCACAGTTTACTTTTTGATAAATAGGGTCTTAATATGTCATGATTCTCTTATCTTAGCTTTTCGAGTAACTGACTCTATAGGTGCACCCCTATTAGAGTGAACTGGGAATCAAACCCAGGCCTCCCATGTGGCCTCAGCCTACTGAGTAGCAGCCTCTGCCAGCACATGCTACCATAGCTGGACTTGAAGATGGTTTTAAAATTATAGAGGAGGATTTCTACTTTCAAGATTTCCTTATAGAGACTTGGATTTGGAACAACTATGACATCTATTTTTATCACTATCTTGTGATGCTTATGTGATTTCTTAGACCTCTACTCTCCTTGCATGGACTGCAAGAGCTTCCATATAGGTGTACATTGCTGCCAAGAAAAACAGAGCTGCTGAGCTGATGTGATAAAACAGATGAGTAATTGCAGAACTGCCATAGACCAGTGTTGATGGCACCTCTGAAGTTGAGTGCCAAATGTGGAGCAAATTAAGAGCTTAGGTGAAGCATACCAAAATAAGAGTCATCTGTTTTTAAAAAGCAGATCAAATCATTTATAATAATCTGGAGATCAGGACATTTAACATTTGGAAACTACTTGGGTGGAAAATGGTTAAGAATGTTCCTCAATTCTGCATGTAAGAAAGCATAAAGAGGAAGAAAGTGGTGTATAGAATATAGAATGAACTGGAGTAAAAAAAAAAAAAATCCCAGATTCCTGGAATCAAGCCATGGTTGCTACTCACATTAAGCATCTTTGGTGATAAGATTAAAGTTTTTGACTGGGTGATTGCTAAAGCCTCCTGTAATTCAGTGATGTTGTGAAATTAGTGGCAGGAAAACCAGTTCTGCTCGTGACCATGTTTTCTCCCTTTGGCCTGATTGCAACTTCTGAGATCATAAGTGAAACCTCATTAGTTGCTGTTCAGAAGGTTATTCACAATATACTCTAATCATCCTCACCATCTTGTTCTGTTCTTTTAATCGTCTCTCCTTTTTTTTTCCTCGGGAGGAATTTGAGACTCACACCTGACACACTTATAAACTGGATATCCAGAGAGGTGATACATTTTTAAACACCAGAATCAGCTTTAAACATTTGCCAAAATGTATTTAATTCTAGGAAATAATAAAAAAAAATCTGATTTATACTCTTCTTTGCATAATTTAAATGCAGTAGGGATTGCTTATTGGAGCTCGAAAAAAAGGTAGACAAGAGCTATATTTATGTGCTTATCTTGCCTTTAAATTAATCCCCCTTGCCCTCCCTCCCCAACACTTTTTTGCCTGAGCCCTTTGGTTGCCATAGAAACTGGCATGGCCTCCAGCTGAGATTCCTGTGAGACTTAATTGCATTCCGAATTTCATAAACTCTCTATTAACCTTTGCCTGACAGATATGTGTATGATGCGAAATAAGTTAGATTAATAGTGTAAAATCATGTATACGTTCAGGTTTTATGTGTCCAGTGCTCCTTTCAGCCAATTAAACATATTTAAAAATAAATAATGATGATACTGTTACTGTTGATGTGTTTATTTCCTTTTAGAAATGCCAGATTATATATTTATGTGTACGGAATAAGGGCATTTCTGAGGCAAAGTTCAGGATAGAAGTTGAATAAATCTTCTATATTTGACTATATTTAGATATACTGTATCTATTTCTTTATAACATACACATTTGCATGTGTTAAGTCATGGAATCCTTAGTTAACTACTCCATGCAGCTGAAACAGTGAATGTCACAATTCATAGTTGTGAGAACTGAGACTTAAAGGAGTTAGCAGTCCCACAACTAGGAAGTGGCCGAGTGGGATTAGCTTTAGCATTCTTAAACCTTGCATGTGTATACGCTTGGCTAATTTCCAGGCAATGCCACTAAAACCCACTGGGAGACTGTATGTAGCATTCCAAAGAAGGTCTGATTTTCTAGGGGAGTCATTAATTCAGAGCTGTGATTAGATTTTGGTCTAGAGGTGGGGAAAATGAGTAAGGCACAGTCCTTGTTCTCGAGGAGAATTTAGAGATGGTAGTGGGGGAGTGAAAGGAGGAAACAGACACTAAAATAAATTCCAAGTTGCTAAGATTTACAAGATAAGTGTCACCAGCATAAAGCTCAGCCTCACTACACAGTCATGGTCAAAGACACAATAGCTTGAATGTAGAATGACTGAAAAACAACTTCAACTCTATGGAAGGTTCTTTAAGAATGCCAAAGGCAAGCCTTGTTACGCAGTTACCAAAAACATCTGCTTCCTCCCCTGTCCACATACCATGTACTGTGATAGTTGCAATGGTACAGAGGTACCGTTTTTGGCATGTGACTATCTAATTATTACAGCACAATGTGTTGAAACTCTCTTTTCTTTAACTGTGAGAAAGAAAATATAATTGTAAGACATTGCAAGCTAACTAGATCCTGAGAAGTATGCAGACATGAAACTTTAGCCATGCTCATTGTAACCTATGACCTTCTCAAAGAATAAAAGAGACATGTTCCCAGATCAACATACACAGCCTAAGCCATAAATTAACTTAGATGCCTTGTTAAAATAGAATAAGCTCTGGATGTTCAGAGAACTACTTTTGGATGTCTGAGAAACTTCTGGTTGTCTAGGAGATTTAACTCATGAAGAAACTGATAGCCAATGGAAAGCTTATGTTGAAAATGGCAACCAATGTAAATTCTTCATGTCAGCTCCTATAACTTTCTCTTCTCCTGCTCCATCTATAAAATGGACCCTAGACTTCATTTTGGGGAATACTGGCTGTCTGTAACTGAGAACTCTACCTCTGGGCAGATGTCCTTACAGTTTGGGCTTGAACTGATTCTTTTATAGGGTAAATTAACTTCAGGTCAGACCTCTTTAATTTTAGGTTGACAACTGCAAACTCTCCCAAACTCTCTCACCTACTTGGCTTATTCAGGCTTCTTTGTTGCTCTCCAATTCCCTCTCAAGTCCAGTTTTTTAAAAGCTCATTTTAAAAAATTGTATTCATCATCATCACTATTATTTTTAAATTTTGACCAGAGAGAGAGAGGAAAAATAAGAAAACAGGCCTTTAGGTCTGGGACTCAAACCGTAGTCCATCATGTGGGAGTTTAGCACTTTAACCACCACACCACCTGTTGGCCCCCTCAAGCTAATATTTTATTGTGTAGATCAGATTAGTCTCTCTGATGTGTTTCATTTTTCTTGTTTTTGTAGTACCAAACTTTTGTGTGATGAAGTATTGCTTATGAACTGGTCAGAAGCAATTACCTCCTGAAAGGAGTGATGGATTAAGGAGAGGAGATCTAACTCAATATCTTTAAAAAAAAAAAAAAATCTGGTTCCAGCAGGTGGCATAGTAGTTAAGGCACTAGACTCCCACATAATCTAGCATAGTTTGAGTTTCAGACCTAGTGTCTTGAAACTCAAGATTGGTGCATGTATGTGGATGCCTAAAATCCTGAGAGGAGAATGAAAGAGAGGGGATTGCAGTGTGTCCATCCTCCCTGGGAGGTGAGTTTTCGCTTTCTGTCTTTCTATCACTCTTTGTCTCTCTGGCAAATGCATATGCCCTGTAGCAAAAAATCTCTAAAAATATATTTTTTTCTTTATGCACACTTATACTGAGTGCTGTGGGAATCAAATAAGGTCAGCTGTCATTCTCACTTGGGGGGTGATTAACAGAAGTTGACCTTGAAGGATGAGGGAGTGTTTTCCAGGTGGTGACTAGGATTCCCAGACAAGGGACCAACATATGTAGAAGTTCATAGGTATGCACAGATGTGGTGTATTTGAGGAAGGATTGATTTGTACTGAGATGAGCCCCAAACATTTTGAAGCGAGACTAAAATGTGAATTGGCCATTTTTTAAAAGCAAAGAAAGTGGAACTAAGAGGATCAGAGAGAATTTATTTGAATCTTTTCCACTTTACTGTCAAGGCCTAATAAATGCATTTTAATGATTCCTCTCATTCCTAAGACGCTTTGCTTTGAGATTTCACAGATACTTCTTCCAATAATATTCAGAGTCCCAGGCCATGGGAGCTATTGGTTTAACATCAAACAGGAAGATATTTTTTTAATTTTTAGTAAGGTGACATGTTCATTTGAGAGAGAGAGAGAGAAAGAAAGAAAGAGACAGAAGACACCCTCGTGGGGAATGGTCATGCACAGTCCTTTCTCCTCCATCTGTCCATTCTCTCAGGATTTTTAGACACAGAAGCACACGTGCTGACATGTTTTTCAAGCAGCTATGTCTAGGTGGAAGCACCAGTTGGCCATATGGGACCAAGCTGCCTTAACCACCACACCATGGGCTGGTCCAGCAAGGTTTCTACAACAGGCTTATCCAGATAAATTCATTATTTATGTTCAGTCAATTAATTTATTAGAGAGCTGTCTTTAAGTCAGATATATCTGGTTTTTAGCCTAGCTTCACTGGGTGAATTACAACTTTTAATTGTTATTTTTCTGTTGTCTCAGCCCCCATTGACCTATGTTGAATCCCCCTTCCCGCAAGATAGCAGATCCTTGAATGGCATCTCAGAAAAAAATTAATAATTCCCTTGTCCCTTAGGTTATTAGAAGTCTGAATTTTTTGAAATTCAAATCTCATATCTGATTTAAAAGTTTCCCCTTTCATATGAGAGGCTAGTGGCATGAGGGACTGTAGTGTGGAGAGGGTGCATGATATAATCTTTGATTCTACATCCCTCTTCCTCACAACTGATGGGCAGAATGAGCTAATTTAGTCCTCCCCCCACTTATTCTGAGTTCAAACCCTTCATTGTTTTAGAACAAGCAGAGGGAGAAAGAGTCTCTTATATAACTGACTGGTTGTGTTGTTCTCCCTGTTAGTTGTTGATGCTTTGTTGGCCAACACTGACTGACTACTGATGCCCACTGAGCAGCAAGTGTCTCAATTCTGAAACTCCTGGGGAAAGAGGCCCCACAAGGGTAGCTTCCCAGTGCTGGTTCCTTGGTATGAGAAATCTGGTTCTGCTTTATCCTTCCCCAGTTTCCCTGCTCCTACCTCCTAATCCAGGAATCTACCTCCTATCTGTTGCTGCCAGGGTTCCCTTCTGTAGTTGAGATCTCTGGGTGTCTCCCAACAAGATGACTCAAGTAAAATGACCTTGAGCGAAGTCTACTCTACCCATGAAACCTCATGCATTTCAACAATTCAAACAGTCATAGTAAAATCACTTGAAAATTAAAGAAATTGAAAACATACATAAAGGAAAGGAAGAAATAAAACTTTTATACTTACTGGCAATGTAGTAATCATTTATGTAGAAAGTGCTGTGAAATGATCCAGTCAGTGATGTGGAGGTTAGGGTCGCTGGATCCCACATGGCTTATGGTACAGGTTGAGCCCCAGACCCAGTGGCTTGAAAAGTGTCAGGCACTTGGGAACCAGCAGTTAGCGTAATGGCTATGTCGCTGGACTCCCACATAGTTGACCGCAGTTCACGTCCCGGACCCGGTGGCTTAAAACTCATGCTGGACGCGTGTGCGTGCGTGCCCAAGATCCCGAGAGGAGAATGGAGGAGAAGGGATTGCAATGTGACCATCCCCCCCCGGGGAGTGATTTCTCGCTTTCTGTCTCTATGTCTCTCTCTGTCTGTCTGGCGAGCGCATGTGCCCTATAGCAAAAATCTCTCCAAAAAAATTTAAAAAATAAAAAAAAAGTGTCAGGCACTTGTGTGTGCATACCTAAAATTCTAAAAGGAGGGATAAGTGGAGAAAAAGGGGTTGAAATGTGAGATTTCCCATGGGTAGCACTTTCTCATTTTCTCTTTCTCTATATCTTTCTCTGTCCAGTGAATGCATGCACCCTCTGGTAAAATAAATAAAAAGATAAATACATAAAGAAATTTCTATGGAATATGAGTTGGCGAATATTTAAATATGATACAAAAGCATGAGCTATAATTATAACTTTGTTAATAAAATCAGGAGGAGTCACAGATTTGGAAAAAATATTTGTAAAACATTTTAACAAAGGATATGCACCTAGAATATATAAAGATCTAAAAGAAACAATTAAAATGGGTCAAGATTTAACCAGACTCTTCATCAAAGATGATATAAAGATAACAAATCAGTATATATAAAACACAAAACTTACTAACATTAATCTTTAAGAAAATGCAGATTAAGGGGCCAGCAAATGGTGTAATCACTATGTCACTGAACTCCCACATGGTTGACTGTGGTTTGAGTCCTGGACCTGGTGGTTTCAAGCTCATACCAGACGTGTGTGTGTGTGTGTCCAAAATTCCAAAAGGAGACTGGAGGAGAAGGGACTGTAATGTGGTCACCCTCAACGCTGGGGGATGATGTCTCACTCTCTGTCTCTCTGTCTCTCTCTGTCTCTCTGGTGAGTATATGCACCCTATAGCAAAAATCTCTCTAAAAAAAGAAAAGAAAATGCAGATTAAATCTACAATGAGATGGCCTTACACTCTTGTTAGAGTGGCTTCTCATTTAGAGTGGTTAAAATTAACATGACTAACCATGCCAATGGTGTTTAAGGAACTGAAATAGAATCTCATACATAGCTGGTAGTAATGTAAAATGTTACAATCACTCTAGCAAACAGTTTAGCAGTTAACATGTTAACTATCCACCTACTGTATGACTCTACCATTCCATTCTTAGATATTACCAGGAAAAGAAAGCATGTGCCCAAATAAAGAATCATATGTGAATATTCATAGTAACTCTTCATAATAGCCTCAAACTAAAAACAGCCCAAATGATCCATCAATAGGTGAGTAGATAGACAATATATGTAACAGTTACATAATGGAATAGTGCTCAGCAATAATAAGGGATAAACTCTTGATACACAGAACAATATGGATAAATCTCAAAATAATTATGCTGAGTGAGAGAAGCCAGACCAACCAAATTCACAGTTTATTATTCCATTTATATAAAATTTGAGAAATGCTACTGAATAGAAAGTAATAGTAAGCACATCTGTGGTTGCTCCAGAAAGGAGTAGAGGGGTAGGAAGAGGCACTGAGGGGCAGAAGGGAGGCTTACAGAGAGATACAGGATGAAGATGTTCATTATGTCGGTTGTCATTTTGACTTCACCAATATATACATATGTCAAAAACCATGAAAGTATATGCTGTATATTTATAGTTTATTGTTTGCCAATTACATCTCAATAAAATGGGACAAGTTTTAGCAAACAAGAAAAATATGTACTCTGTAATCTCATTTTTATAAAATTCATATCACACAGACATGCATGCATTCAAAAGAACTGGAAGAATTTTTATGTATTTTCATATATATATATATATATATATTCTTTGGGAAGATAATATTCTAAAATATTAGCAGTGATTTTATTTCCTGTGTTTTCTAAATTTTCTGTAACAGCTAGATATTTCTATGTAATGAGAATTAGTTAAAGTTATTAACCTGGTAGATATAGTATAGACAATATTCTCATATCCTAAAACAAACAAACAAAAAACTCTTTGAATTAATTGTAGGCTCTTAATGACTTTCCAG
>NW_006159674.1:2552243-2559580 GCF_000334495.1 Tupaia belangeri chinensis | reverse complement strand
TCCCTCATTTTGAGAAAGAGAAAACCAAGATTTAGGAAAGGGACTTGTTGAAAGGCACAGGAGAAACTAATGATGCTGTTCTGACTAGAAGGCAAGTCTGGGGACACCTTTTATAGAGTTCACTACACTGTATTATATTTTCCTTTTTATATTTTAAATTGCATTTAACTATTAATTTTGATATTCTTTTAGACTTATAGAAGTTTTGCAAATATAGTAGCGTTCTTATAAATCTTTCATCAAGTTTTCCCTCATGTTAACATTTCATATAGCTGTATACCAATTATCAACACTAAGAAGTCAGCATTGGTACAAACCTATTAACACAATTTTAGGCTTTATTTTAATCTCATCGGCTTTTCCTTTAATTTCTTTTTTTATGCTTATTTAATTTATTTCTTTCATGAGTGAGAGAGGCAAGTGCTCCTGAAAGAGTCTTGCCATATTATGATCTTCCCCCCACACTCCTCGCCACTGCTTTTCAGCCAGCTAGCATCATGCACAGGATCTAAACCTGGGCTTCCCATATGGCTTCAGTATTGCAGTGGTGTCTTACTACCTGCACCACTGTGGTAGGACCAATAATATCCCCCCCTCCTTTTTTTTAAACTCTGTCCCAGGATCACATATTTGTTTTATTTATTATTTTTCCTTTTTAAAAATTTAATTATTATTATTATTCATACATTAAATTGGTATACATCATTTAGATTGTGAAGAGACTTTACCCTTACCTCAGTCCAGCCCAGTTGAGACCATTACACACATCCTCATCAACAGATAATAAACCTTATCTGTGTTCCACAAGTGTCCTACCTCTCCATTTTCCCCCCAAATTTCATTTCCTACACTCTTCCCCTCCCACACTCTCCACTTTGTCTCTAGTGTCCATTACAATTTTTAATACTTTTATGTTCTCCAGTCTTTCAGTCTCTACCATAGAGTGTAGACAGTTGGTATATATTAAGTGGAGACATATAATGTCTCTCTTTCATAGCCTGACTTGCTACACTCAGCAACAAATCTTCTATATGCATCCACTTCCTATCAAATTCCAGGGTCTTGTTGTTTTTTTATGGTTGAATAGTATTCCATGGAGTATATGTGCTACAATTTTTCAATCCATTCATCTGTCTGTGGAAATTTGGGTTGGTTCCTTGTCTTAGCCACCATGAATAATGCTGCAATGAAAATAGTTGTGCAAGTGCTTTTCCAACTGAGTGCTCTCCTGTCCTTTGGGTAGATACTCAGGAGTGGAATTGCTGGATCATATGGTAGTTCTATTTGAAGGTCTTTGAGGAACCTCTATATCATTCTCCATAGTGGCTGGACCAATTTACATTCCCACCAACAGCATAGGAGTGTTCCCCTTTCACCACATCCCCTCCAGCACTTACCATTATTATTTTTTTAATCTTCACCATTCTGACTGGGATTAGGTGGAATCTCATTGTGGTTTTGATCTGCATCTCCCTTACAGTGAGGGACATTGAACATTTTTTCATATGCTTTTTGGCTGTTCATATGTCTTCCTTAGAGAGTTGTTTATTCAGCTCATTTTCCCATCTTTTAACTGGGTTAATAATTTTCTTCTGGTTAAGCTGCTTGAGTTCCCTGTGTATTCTGGTTATCAGTCCCTTATCTGAGGCACAGTTAACAAAAATTCTCTCCCATTCCAAGGGTTGTCAATTCACACTAATTATGGTGTCCTTTTCTGTGGAGAAGCTTCTTAATCTGATGTAATCCCACCTGTCTATTTGGGGGTTTATTGCCTATGCTTTGGGGATCTTGTTTAAAGAAGTCTTTGCCTACCCCAATGTCTCCCGAAGTTTCTCAATGTTTTCTACCAATAGTTTTATCGTTTGCAGTCTTAGGTTTAGATCTTTGATCCACTTCAAGTTGATTATTGTTGATGGTGACATGTAGGGGTTCAGATTAATCTTTCTGCA
The DNA here is from genome assembly GCF_000334495.1 of Tupaia belangeri chinensis. Lineage (NCBI taxonomy): Eukaryota > Metazoa > Chordata > Mammalia > Scandentia > Tupaiidae > Tupaia > Tupaia belangeri. The sequence goes on along the minus strand of NW_006159674.1, from coordinate 2,557,631 downwards.
GGTAAATATCCAGTTTTTACAGCACCATTTGATAAAGAGGTTTTCCTTTTTCCCACTAGATTGACTGGTACCCTTTGTCTAAGGTGAGTTGGCTGCATGTTTTGGGGTTTATTTCTGGAGTCTCTACTCTGTTCCATTGCTCCTCATGTCTATTTTTGTGCCATTACTATGCTGTTCTGATTATCACAGCTTTGTAATATATGTTGGGGTCAGGAGGTGAGATACTATCTACTCCAGTCTTCTCACACAGGATGGCTTTAGACAAATGGGGTCGGTCTTTTATGGTTCCAGACAAATTCTATGATTGTCTTTTTTAGATCTTTGTCAGTGGTCACATGAACTTATCAGAGAGAATAGGAGAGAGGGAAAGTGAGAAAGCATCCCCACCTCAATGGGGAATGGTTATAACACAATCTCTTCTACACCATTCTCCTTTTAGCATTTTGAGTATGAATGCACATGTGCCCAGTGTATTTGATGAGCTGCTAGGTCTGGAACTTGAACCATGCAGTTGGCCATGCAGGATACAGTCATCTTAACACCATGACATTGGCTGGCCCTATGTTGGTTTTAAGTGTTCCTCCTATAATCTGTGACTGTTTCTCAGTTGTTCTTGGTCTTTTATGACTTTGACAATTTTGAAGAATTCTGGTTGGATGCTTTGTCCTCTGTTTGGGTTTGTCTGATGTTTTCTCATGGCTAGATATAAGGTTTACATTTTGGGAATGATATCAGAGAGGCAATGTGCCTTTTTAGTGCATCATATCATAAGAGGTTACATGATGTCAATAAGTATTGTTGCTAGTGATGCTAATTTTGATTACTGTTAGGTGGTGTCAAATTTTGCCACAGTAGAAATGCTGTTTTCCTCTTATAATTAATAAATGTTTATTTTGGAGAGGATACATTGAGACTATGCCTCAATACCCTGTTTCTTTTTAAGCCTTTACCCTCAGATTTTAGTATCTGTTGGTAGATTGAGACAGCAGTCATTATTACTGTGATATTCTAATGATTAGATCCTGTTTTCCTATACTATCTACATTTACTAATTGGGATCCTTCTGTAATAAATGATTTCCCCCCCATTTGTGTATTTACTCAGTTATTTATTAGTATCAGTGTGGACTCGTGAATATTTATTCTTTATATTCTAATCCAATTCTATAGTTATTTATTTTGTTCAGATTATTCAGGCTTTTGCTGTTGGAAGCTTTTCGCTTTTCTTGGTTATCTCCTGTGTCTTTCACTATGTCTTCACTTTTTTTTTGAACACCTCCTTACTTGCTGGTATCACAAAATGTTCCAGACCTAATTTTACATTTTCCCTAACACAGCCCTGGAATCAACTACTTATCCAAGCATTCCTGGTTTCTTTTATTGGAAAATGGTATTTAAAAGCCAAGATCTGGGTAGTAAGTGAGCTCATCACTATTCAGGTGTCACTGTGGGCAGAGCTAGGAAATAAAGTTGGTATTTGTTGTATGTCTATACATCTATAACTGTGTTTCACTTATTTCTTATTATGTAAGCCAATGTTTTTTATTGGTTAAATTTAATTATTTAAAACATTTTAAGGCCAATGTAAAATTTACTCATGATAAAATATTTATTATCCAGTCTATCCTCTTGGAAGTTGTGTACCATCAAGAGGTTATTGATATTTTATATTTCATTCCCTTCCTATTTATTGATAGCTGTCTTGTGTTGTTTAGAAAGATTTTAGCTACTGCTTGAGTATAAAAATAATTTAGAAAATGTATCATAAAATCTTGAGTTAAATATTAGGAATTACCTTTTTCTTTGCTTTTCTTTTTATATTTTTGCCAGAGTGCACATGCATGCACCAAAGACAGACAGCAAGAGAGAGAGAGAGGAGAAAGTACCTCCAGTGGGGGCATAATTATGCTGCAATTTGTTCTCCATTTTTTCCTTTTGTTGGGATTTTAGGCATGCACTCATGTACACCCAGCATGGTGTGCTGTTTTTTGCTATAGGGCGCATGCACTCATCGGAGAGAGACAGAGAGAGGGAAAGTAAGAAATAACCTCCTAGGTAGGGAGGCCATGCCGCAGTTCCTCCTTCTCTATTCTCCTCTAGGGATTTTGGGCCTATATGCACACATGCTCAGTGTGATTTTCAAGCTGCTTGGTCTGGGACTCAAACCCTGGCTGGCTATGTGAGAATCCAGCACCTTAACTACCATGCCACCTGTTGGCTTCAACACCCACAGTGTTTTTAGGCCACGAGGTCCAGGACTAGAATTGCATGGTTGACAATGTAGGATATGGCTACTTCAGCCACCATACCTTGGAGCTAGCCCAGGAACTATATTTTTTCAAATTATAAATGAAACAGAACACTGCAAATTTAAGGAAGTTAAATTGCAAAACCCAGTGTCTCTTGAAGTTTCCTGGAGAAGGGACCAGCAGTTAGCATAATGGCTATGTTAGTGGACTCCCATGTAGTCGACTGCAGTTCAAGTCCTGGACCCAGTGGCTTAAACTCACACCAGGTGCGTGTACATGCCCAAGATCCCGAGAGGAGAATAGAGGAGTGTGGCATGGCCTTCCCCCCTGGGGAGTGATTTCTTGCTTTCTGTCTCTCTGTCTTTCTGGCAAGCGCAGTGCACGTGCCCTATAGCAGAAACCTCCCTCTCAAAAAAAAAAAAAAAAAAAAAAAAAAAGAAGTTTCCTGGAGAACAAAATAGGAGTTTTAGGTTAAACTCTATAAGGGTTATAACAGTCAAATAGTGACAATTTTATACAGTTTAGACTGGCAGATATGGAAGTAGCAGTCTCCTGACTATCTCCTCTCGGGATTTGGGCACATACACATACCCAGCATATTTTTCAAACCACCAGGTCTGGGACGTGAACCACACAGTTGGCCATGTGGGATCCAGTACATTAACCACCACACCACCTGCTGGCCTAATTAAAAGTACTTTTAATTTGAATTCCACAGCAAATTGATTCTAACAAAAGTTTTCCATTGATTTTTGTCTAGTTCTTCTAACCAAATGTTGCAGTCAGCCATAATCTGACAAATGGAGCTGCATGTGATCCTTCTTCCAAGAAATGTATTGCCATTAAATACAATAATCGGCCTGCTGAAAGCCTATTTCTCACATTTGTACAAACTTAGTAAACTAAATATAATGTCTTGGAATGCTAGCCCCATCATGGGACTCTACCTTCATGACCTCCAAAATCTATTTACCTCCCAAACATGCTTCCTCTACTACCCTCATATTGATGACCAGGGCTTCAAAAATATTAATTTTTTTGGGGGGGATTATTCAGTCCATTGTACTTGTCAGAGGACACTATATTCATTCATTGATTGATGTATATTAGTAATCCATTCTACAGATAGTAATCCAGCATTACCACATGTCAGGTTCTAATATCTAAATATTTGAGGTAAATACAACAGACATGTCATTATGAAACTTACACACTAATATGAAAACAGACATTAAAAAAGTTAACAACAAATATACATGTAATTACAAATTATGATAAGGGCCATGAAGAAAGGTATCTCTATGCAATAAGAGGAAATTGGACTGAGTGAATTTCATCTGAATGGTCAAATACGCCTCTTTCGATAAGTAACACTTAGGGACTGGAGGTCAGTTGTGATTGTGCAGCAGTAATGCAGCCCCCTGTGATGCTGAATACCCATGGGAAGTTTCCAGGCTTGCATCCAGAAGTTTCCCATTTAAACACCAGGCATGCACACGCTGGCTCGTGATGCTGGCTGGCTAACGCTATGGTTTCAGTGCAGCAGCATGAGGATCCCATCAGGGCCGCTAAATAAATAAATAAGTAAATACATATGTATGTCCTTAAAAGAAAAATAGAGGCCTAAATGATAGAGAGTCTACCAGGCATGAGGTAGGGGAGGAAGCATCCCAGGGAGAGAGAACAGTATATTCAAAGGTTCTAAGGTAAAACAGAGCTTGGGGTATTTGAGCAAATAAAAAATGTTATTATTTGGGAGGTAGACAGGGCTTAGATTCTGCAAACTCTTATAGGCTAGGTCAAGGAATTGATATTTTATTTAAAGTGCAATGGGAATCCATTAAAAGTTGAATCAAAGAAAGTACTAGTTGATTTATATTTTAAAAGACAACTGTGGCTGCTCCTTTGAGAACTGATTGAACGAGAGCAGGGAGTGACGGAGGCATCTATTGGAGTGAATGAAACTACAGAAGATGGAGAAGATGTATGGAAGGAGTGCTGACTGAGAAGGGGTAGATTTAATGGGAGTTAGTGATAGATTTGAAGATGGGAATAGGAATCGATGGTAGAAAATTTCACTGAGGAGAAGGAGGCAGGTGAATGGGGAGGAAAGGCTCAGGTGTAAGATCCAAAATTCATTTTGAATGTATTATTTTGAGATGTTATTTTGGAGTCGATGATGGTGATCGTCATTAAATGAACTACATGAAAATTGGAGATGTCATATGTGAGGGATCTTTTCACTTATTCTCACTCTCTTTCTTCAGGGTTCACTAGTTCCTTGCTTTTACTGACTTTTGAATTGGAACCCTCAAAACATATGGAAAGTTGGAAAGATCCTCAGAAAGCATACTCTGGAACTTACAATCATCAACGACTTGGAAAATAGAAAGTTTAGGAACTGTGGCGATGTCCCCACCTTACATGAAGAATCTTGTTCTTCATATAATGGAGAGAGAGATAGAAAAAGTTCTTTTTCTTTTTTTTTAAGGTTTTTGTATTTTTCCAGTTTCGCTCGCCAAAGAGCAAGACACTAAGAGGGAAAGTGAGAAATCACTCCCTTGGGTTATGCCACACCACAATACTTCTCCTCCTTTTTCCTCCTGGGATTTTGGGTACACATGCACATGTGCCCAGTGTGTTTGAACCCCTAGGTCCAGCACATGAACTGTGGTCAACCATGTGGAGTCCAGTGCCTTAATCACCACATTACCTGCTGGCTTCGAAGGAGTTATTATTATTTTTTTTTGGAGAGGTTTTTTGCTATAAGGCACGTGTGCTCGCCAGACAGACAGAGAGAGACAGAGAGACAGAAAGCGAGAAATCATCCACCATAGGGGATGGTCACGCCGCAATCCCTTCTCCTCCAATCTCCTCTCAGGATCTTGGGCATGCACGCACACGTGCCCAGTGTGAGTTTTAAGCCACCGGGTCCGGGACGCGAACCGCGGTCGACTAAGTGGGAGTCCAGCGACATAGCCATTACGCTAACTGCTGGTTCCAAGGAGTTATTTTTTAATTCTAAAGGAAAGCCAAGTGAAACCTAGAAAAAAAAAATGTCACACAACAAAAAAGTCAAGGTTCCTAGACTTTAATTTGCCCTTTAAGTAAACTTAAAATTCTAGCTACTGTATCTCTTT
>NW_006159674.1:2531840-2552210 GCF_000334495.1 Tupaia belangeri chinensis | reverse complement strand
ACCCCGAGGTCTTTTGTGTTTTTTTTTTTTTTTTTTTTTTTTTTTTTTTTTTCCTCCTTTATTTAGTTTGTGATGTTTCATCTCATTTTTCATCTTGTATCTCTTTGAATTTATCTTTTTATCCATTAATTTGTCTTCGTTTGAACTAGAATGTACAACAGTTCCTTAAAAAGTTAAACAGAATTACCCTATGACTCAACAATTCCCTACCTAGGTATTTACCCCAAATAATTGAAAGCAGATGCTCAAATAATTGTATGTGCTGTTTATAACAGCATTGGTGATGATAGCTGGCAGGTATAAATGACCCAAATGTCCACTAATGGATAAACAAAATATGGCATAGTCACACAGTGAACTGTTATTCAGACATGAAAAGGAATTAAATACTGGTACATGCTACACAGTAGGATTAAGATTTGAACATATGCTAAGTGAAGAAAGTTGAGCACAACAGAGCACGTGAGGGAACTTCAAACATTGGGTAGAGAATGAAGTATGAGTTTATTTTGGTACAAAGAAATCTTTTAAGATATATGCATAGCTCTTTTAGAATATGCATTTTCCATAAACTTGTTGAAGACTCCTTGTATTGTGTGATTTCATTCAGGTAAAATAAGCAGAATACATAAATGTCTAGAATGTTTATTTGTGTTTGCCTTGTGCTGGGAAGTGGGGGGTACTTGGGGAGAATATGCTTAATGGGTATTGAGTTTTATTTTGTAGTGATGGGAATGTTTTAGAGTAGAAGGAGGTGGTAATTTCATCACAGTGTGAATGTACTAAATGTCATTAAACTATACACTTTGAAACTGTTAATTTTATGTTACATAAATTCAACCCAATAAAAAAGTCTGCTGTTGGATTTTCACAATAATAGGAAGAAGAAAAGTTGAACAGTGGGATTCTGTGACCCCCTAAGAACTGTTGCAAATGTAGTTTATACTTGCAAGAATATACTGCCCAGGATCTCATCCCCTCAGGTCCCTCCCTATCAAGGCATAATATAATATTTTAAATTTACCTGGACAAGTATGTTCTATTTATTTTCCTTTTTAGTTGTTATCTTGTACATTAAGGGTTTATATTTAAATCCAACTTAACCTAAATTTAAATGCAGTATAATGGATGGAATTTAGAAGAAATGAAAGACAACATATGGGTCATTTTCAGGGTACAGCAAACCCCTTCTGGGGCTCTGTATCTTACTATGTTAGTAGCTGGCATTCCTTACATCCTTAGGGGATGTAAGAAGTGGTTTGGATAGTTAAGCAACCTTTCAAGCAATTATTTCAACGGGGTAAAGAGAAACTACTTTGAAAACTGTAGTGACCAGAAAAAGTAAGAATAGCTTTTAGTTTTATCTTGCTTACATTCAAAATAAAAGCAACTTTATTGACTCTTGTGGACAAAAGAAATATTCCTACCAACAGATTACTTGCAGAATTACACTGAAGACTATCAATGAGAAAATAGTCTTTTTTTTTTTTTTTAAAGAGGTTTTTGCTATAGGGCACGTGTGCTCACCAGACAGAGAGAGAGAGAGACAGAGAGACAGAAAGGGAGAAATTCCCCCCCCGGGGGGATGGCCACACCACAATCCCTTCTCCTCCATTCTCCTCTTGGGATCTTGGGCACGCATGCACACGCGCCTGGTATGAGTTTTAAGCCACCGGGTCTGGGACATGAACCATGGTCGACTATGTGGGAGTCCAGTAGACATAGCCATTACGCTAACTACTGATCCTAATAGTCATTTTTTAAAAGCCATTAAAAATCTTAATATTTTGGTGCCTGAGAGAAATAACATCACTGGGGAGATTTTGTATCTTTTTTTTTTAATTAATTAATTTCTTTTTCTTTTTTTTAACATTAATACACTATACATCATTACAGTATGCAAAATGATTTTGTATCTTTTTTTTTTAATTAATTAATTTCTTTTTCTTTTTTTTAACATTAATACACTATACATCATTACAGTATGCAAAATGATTTTGTATCTTTTTTTTTTAATTAATTAATTTCTTTTTCTTTTTTTTAACATTAATACACTATACATCATTACAGTATGCAAAATGATTTTGTATCTTTTTTTTTTAATTAATTAATTTCTTTTTCTTTTTTTTAACATTAATACACTATACATCATTACAGTATGCAAAATGATTTTGTATCTTTTTTTTTTAATTAATTAATTTCTTTTTCTTTTTTTTAACATTAATACACTATACATCATTACAGTATGCAAAATGATTTTGTATCTTTTCATTCTAAAATGTGATTGAGAACCATAATAAGAAAGAGGCATCATATATCCCTACCAACTGGAAATTTTAGATAATATGACTGAAATTTCATCTAATTTATATGTAATAGTGACTCTGATATTTGATATACCATACTTCTATGGAATTTGAAGGCATGAGGGCCACGTTACATAAACAGAGAAGATACAAAAGAGATTATAATAGATGTGGTTCCTATTCATATCTATCCTTGTATAGCCAAGGAATTTGAACTTTATTTTCCCTTTCTTAGTTAAAGAACTGTTATTTCAGCAAACTCTTCCTCCTAGGGGGAATTTGCCAGGGTTTAGGAGACTGTTACAACATTGTTCAATCTGAGAACAAATATTGAAGGAATGTGTTACTATAGATGGAATACGATCTCAAAATTATTTTCAATCTTTTTCTCACCTTACTTTTTAAAATCAAATTTTCGAGATGGAACAATAGGGATCTCTAATTAGTTACATGAAAAGGCAACTTTCTTGTGAAAATATTTTGTTTCTTAACTCCAAAGTTTTCAAAAAGATTCATGAAACCTATGGAAACTGAAGCTAAAATTATATGCTTTATCCTATGATTGGGTGTTGTCTTCTTACCTAGCCTCAAAATACTGTTTAAATCCATCTTCATGGTCAATTTCTGCTTTATCAAACATTTATTGATCACTGCATGTGCATAAGAGATGTAGAGCTATATGGTATATAAGAGGTAGTTCTTTAAATAAGTAGTTCTACAAATTAGTTTGGGAGATGCTTGTTCTGGGTTGGATAGTGTCCCCCTCAAATTCATCTCCTTCCTAGAACCTCAGAATGGGACATTATTTGGAAATAGGATAATTGTAGCTATAATTAGTTAAGAAGAGCCCATACTAGAGCTGGGTGGACCCTGAATTCAATATGACTGGTGTTCTTATGAGAAACGAAGAAGAAACACAGGGACAGAAGACACAGGAAGAATACTATATAAAGAAGGGTGCAAGGTATCCACCTACCGGCATGTGTGTGCCATGGAGGAAGAGATGAGACAGATGTGTCTATAAACCAATGTACCCCAGGAGTTTCTGGCAACACCAGAAGCTAAGAGTAAAGCACAGAGCAAATTTTCCTTTAGAGTCCACAAGCAGAATATGACTCTGCCTATGCCTTGGTTTAGGAATTCTAGCTCCCATAACTGTGAGGAAATACATTTCTTTTGTTTTAATCCACCAAATTCATGGTACTTTGTTTTAGTAGTCCTAGGAGACAAATACAAAAGGCATAGAAAATACAGCTAAGTACTGACTGTGTTCCAGGGTCTGGTCTTAGAGCTGTTTTCTGCTCTAATATATTATCATTATCTAGGTATTATCAGTATTACCCGCAAAGGAGCAAATGCAGAGTCAGAGAGGCCTAACAACTTCCAGGTAGCTCTGACCCCTGTCAATCCAACTCCACTGATCATTCTCTTAAACATGGAAGGATAGCTCATAGGGACAGGCAGATGGAAAAATGACACGATCCCAGGCCAAGAATAGCCCAGGTGACTATGAAGAGAAGAATGGAGAACCAAACTGTGGCCCATCCGTATGATGTAATATTACCCAGCAATCCCAAGGAGCAAATGATTGATAATCCTACATGCGATGCTACGATGATATGGATGAAACGCAAATGCAGTAGGCAGAGAGAAAGACGCTGTGCAACAAGAGACTATATACTGCTTGATTCTGTTTATCTGAAGTGCAATAGGAAAAACCAACCCATGGTGGAAAACAAAAATCAAAACAGTGAATGCTTACTGTGTGGTAGATGTTCTACTGGGAACCGGGCATGGAGGGTCCTAACCCTTGACGGTTCAGGGCAATGGAGGCAGATACAAGACCTGCTCCTTGTGCACTGGGTATATATGTACAGCCAGGAGTGGAAGAGCTTGTAAAGGTCCTGATGGCATCTGTGCTAGTTTTTCTGACCATTGATTTTAGCGCCTGCCGCTGTCCCTGACTGATAACAGCCCCTCAATAAATATTAGTGAAATAAGAGAATCCATTCAGAAACTGGCACGTCTACAGGTCGACGTTCATTATCCCTGAATTCCTGCAATTTGTACCACATAATTTAGCACTCGATTATATACCATATGGTAATGTTCTCTGATGTGTGTCGTTTTATCACCCTAATCATCTCTATTAATGCAGTGAACGAACCAGTGTGAGAGAGAAAGGATATGAGGGTTAAGAGGTTCTGAGGTGGTTACACAAATTGTGGGACAAACTGATGGCCCTGCAGACTTTGCCCTGTGAGTCTAGAAGTGCTGGAAGTTTGTGATGACAGTGAAGTCTCATCAATAAGCACTGTATCCAGCACTATGCTTGGTGCTGGGAGAGAGGACCCAGGAGAAGCAGAATACTTGGTTTTGGGGCTGAAAGTTTTCATCTCCCCACTGTGAAGGTAAGGTGAAGAAGATTGTCACCAGCAACCACTAGCCTAGTGGTTAAGTGCTTAAGGGAACTGGATCCCACATGGCCAGCCATAGTTTATATCCCAGCCCCAGAAGCTTGAAAAGCATAAGAGCTTGTGCAAGCGTGCCCTAGACCCTGATGGGGTGGAGAAATGGAGGAGAAGGGATTGTGGTATGACCACGCCCCTCTAGGGGTGCTTTTTAACTTTCCTGTCTTTTCTCTCTCCCTTTCTCTTTTTCTGTTTCTCTCCTGCCAGTGCAGGCACCCTCTGGCAATTAAAATATTAAAGTGAAAAATGTTACAGTGTACTGTTGGGAAACCTGATTGCAGTATCGCTGCTCTGCTTCCAGTGCACATGGCAGAAAGGCAGATGCCACCAGTCAGTCTTGGCCTCAGATACTCTGTCCTACAAAGTCACATGCTGGCTCAGGAAGTTTTCCTACATGCTGCTCCAGAGAGCCACAGTAAACAACTAGAATTCACAGGTGAGGTGAACATAGGCAGCGTAAGAACTTGAGGGAAGCCAGTCACCACCAGATTGTGGTGGGCCTCAGAGGCCAGGGAAGGCTTTGTGAGAAGGAAAATCAATCTGAACTTAAATCCCGGTTTCACATACTGGTGCTCTGGACCAGACAGGTCTTATGGCCTCATTCTGAAAGCTTGGTGTGAAGTTACAATGACTGGTTCCAACCCAGCCAAGGCTTATTGTCTTCCTGCTTCCTGTGCTAGAGCATGACTTCTCCAAGGGAGAAGGGAAGAAAACCTGTGCTGCCACTCTTCCTCCTCTTCATGCTGCAGGCTGGAGCTTGTCTGTGCCCAGAGCAGGACCTTGAGCTGTGGGAGTGCCTCTCACCTTGCACAGTGGAGACTGAACCTCTTGGGGGACCAGCAGAGGGTGTAAATGATTACGTCACTGGACTCCTATGTAGTCGATCACGGTTAAAGTCCCAGACCAGGAGGCTTAAACTCACTCCAGCTGCGTGTGCGTGCATACTCAAGATCTGGAGAGGAGAATAGAGAAGGGATTGTGGCATGACCATTCCCCCTTGGGGGTGATTTCTCGCTTTCTGTCTCTCTGTCTCTCTGTCTTTCTGGTGAGCACATGCACCCTATAACAAAATCCTCTTAGGAAAGAGAGACTGCCTCTTATCAGAGTCTTTCAGGAACATAATTTGGAGAGATGGCACCTCTGTACCGAGAGCTGTCAATCAGATTTGTTTAGAGGCACACCTGCTAAGAAAAGAGAAGAAATTATTTATTCAAAATTTGAGCCTTAAAAGGCTTTTGTAGCTACACTATCTTGTCAAAGAAGGAAGGATGAAGACTTTTCCTTTTAAAAAAGAGCAGCGATCTATACATTTCATCCAGCACCAACCCTTTAGTCGATAGTTCTATTTTATTCTTTGCCTGCTTCTCAGAAGTATATAAGACAGTTTGAAATAAAAACAAACAGCCAGATTGTTGAGAGAGAGACGAAACCCCAAATGTGAGGAGGTTTGTCTCGGGAGTTATTTTCTTTCCTGCTCTGAGGTATCCTTGGGGGATTTGTCCAGATGCCCAGCACCACGGCCACCACTCTTGAGTTCCCACCTGCTCTCCTCTTCTCTGGCCTCTTGCCAGAAAACTGACATTTTAAAATAAAATGCTTGCTAATCGGTATGATCAATTTCCTATTATAATCTGAGATGGAGTGAGTGTCGAGAAAGAGAAATCGTATTGGGACTGTCTTCCTGAGACCGATACTCACATCATGCGGCTACTTTTCCATCAGTGGTTAAGACTGACCTTGACTCTGAGTTCTGAAACTGCTACATTCACACTTTTGCAGTTGGGTCAGAGTTTTGTATTGAAGGGGGGAAATAACCCAACAACAACAACTCATTTTCTGCAGTAAAACCTCCCACATCTTCTTTTTACTGAGTAAATGGCTTTTTCTAGAACTAATGCTAGATGAAGGCAGTGAACAGTCTGGTCATAAAAGATATATTGATTTGATCAGATTTGCCAGAATACAACTGCAGAGGAAAAAAAAAAAACCTAAAAAGTGACTCAAGAAATCAAGATGCTGCTGAAGCAATTTCTTGGCCAGGAATCTTTTGGCTGCTTCTGATTTTAAATTCTTTCGTTTTGTATTTCGGGAAGTAACTCTCAAATTAAAGCCAAAATCCTAACTGCATAGAAGATAAATGCCATTTGCTATGGATTCTGATGATTTCTCTTGAATGAGTAACCAAGAGCCAATTTCTCATGCAATAATTATTCAGCATATTAATGAGAAGCAGAATCGACTGGGTTTTACAGAGGCCAAACCTAGCTGAGTTGAAGGAAAAATACTTTCAAGCCAGAAATGACCTTAGAAAGCATCCAATTTAATCTTCATTTTATGGGATCTCTCCTCAATTGAGAGTGTTAATTCCCAATCTTTTATTATCAGTAAGGCTCTCTGCCATTAGTTACGCAGGAGCGTGGCAAGGATACGATTTTATTCCTTAGAACAAAGAGTCGAAAATAAGGAAATAAAGCCACACATATAGCATTAGCACCCAAGAGACCTCTTTGTTTACATTCAAAAGCCAGATTGCTGTTGGAACCCGTTCACCTGATGCCCCTGCGGCCTTGTTTTATGAAAAGAGAGTTTTGTGGTCTCTGCATACTATGGTAGCTAAATTAACAGACATTGAACCCAGAGGAAGGCCCTGTCAAAATTAAACAGAAATGGTGTTGAGATTAGATCAACAAAACGGAAAAGTAAACATTGCAGGGGCTTGCCTCAACGAAATGTTGTGTGCAGTGATGGAACGCAGTGTTCTTCAGCCTGGCATGCCCCAGGGCATGGTCCACAACTCCAGGCCCCTCAGCTGGCTGGGAGGCTGCAGCCACACCAGGCCCTGGACTGGCGTCCATGAGGCCACAGATCACAGTTCCTCCCATGTCAGCTGAAAAGGGCAGATTGCATGTGGTCAAGACACAAATAAATGGCCAGGTTCCTTTTGGGCTGGTCTAACCTTCAATATAATCATTCAGCAAATGAATTAATTTTAGGATGCAGCAAATAATGAAATCCATGTCTTCATTTGCATTTTTGGGATTGAAATAGATTTGTTTCCCCACACACTATTCTGTAATATACCTATTGCCTTGTCCAATAAGGATTTTTTGATTATTGTACTCTAAGGTTTATATCGAAATAAATCTAATATTATCGCTCTTCTCATCTATTATTCAGTGAGTGTATTTTGGCTGGACAGAAAGACAGATCTATCTGTCTTCTGTCTGACTCATTGTTGCTAACAGTTGTCAGGAAAGCAGAACCTTCTCAGCCTATTGATGCATTCCAGCTGTGCACTTTGGATATACTATTTTCTCTCTCTCTCTCTCTCTCTCTCTCTCACACACACACACACACACACATAAGAGTTGGTGACTTTTCTAATGCTCCTTCCATTTAAAAAAAAAAAAGACAGGTTGTTGTCATAGGATGCCAATTTTCAGCTTTTGAAAAGGTTAAAAATTGATGATGAATCACTCTCTTGCTAACAATTGAGTTGTTTTGAAAGAAGCTTTAGATTCTCAAAGTAATTGCTTATGTAGTGGTTTCAGAAACACAGATTTCAAACCAAAGTCTGTTATTTTATACATTGAAGGTCATTTTCTTCTATCAAAAAAAGCTTTGAGATATACTTCACATATCATGTAATTCACTCATTAAAGTGTACAATTAAATGGATTTTTAATATATTGGGTTGTCAGAAATGTCATGATGCATTTTTGCATAGAAAAACATAGAGAAATATGTCGTAACTTTTCTGATGACCCAATATTTAGTTATTTAAACCATCACTGCATTCAATTTTAGAACATTTTTATTATGCTGAAAAAAGAAGTCCCACTCCCCTTAGCTGTCATCACTCTTAAAAACCCCACTCACCACCAATCTTAATCAACTATTAATTTGCTTCTGTCTCTATGGATTTGCCTATTGAGGGCATTTCGTATTAATGGAGTCACATAGTATGTGGGCTTTTGTGACTTGCTTCTTTCATTTGGCATAATGTTTTCTTTACTTTACTGTATATATATATTTTTTAATAGAGGTTTTTGCCTTGGGGTGCATGCACTGGCTGAAGAGAAAGACAGACAGAGACAGTGAAAGAGAAAGTGAGAAATCACCCCTCAGGGAGGATGGCCATGTTACAACCCCTTCTCCTTCATTCTCCTCCCAGGATCTTGGGAATGTATGCACACATATCCAGCATGAGTTTCAAGCCACCTGGTCCCGGATTTGAATTGTGGTGAGCCATGTGAGAGTCCAGGGCCATAACCACTACATGATGTGCTGAACCCGGCATAGTATTTTCAAGGTTTATTCATGTTGTAGCATGGATCACTACTTGATCTATCTTTATAGCTGTATAATAGTCCATTGTGCAGACATACTATCTTTATTTATCTATTCATTTGTTGATGGACATTTGAGTTGTTTTTTATTTGGGGATGTTAAAACCAATGCTGCTAAGAACTGGCATGTACAAGTTTTGTGTGGACATAGATGTTTATTTCTCTTGGGTGTATACCTAGAAGTGAAATAGCTGGATGTTTCAGCTCATTATTCTGTCACTACAGACTGAATACCACACTGAGTAATTTATAAAGAACAGAGGTTTATTTTGCTCATAGTTTTAGAGGTCCAAGGTCAAGGAGCCACATCTGGGGAGGGTCTCATTATGTGTGTGTGATGGTCTCTCCAGAGTCCCAAGGCCACACAGGGCATCACATGGCAAGAGCTTGATCAGCGTGTCTGTGTCTGCCCTTCTTAGAAAGCCACCAGAATTCAGTCCGGGTGACTGATGAAGTCACCCTGATGATTTCATCCAATCTTAATCACTTCTGAAAGGCTCCACCTTTCAACATGGATGGGATGTTTTCAACATGATGGGATTGAGTGTCCCTTCTTTTAGCACCCTTTTTGTGATCACAATGACTCACCAAGCTTCAACACATGAATTTTGGGGGACATATTCGAACCGTAGCAGTGGGTCATATAGTAACTCTATACTCAGCCTTTTGAGAAATTTTCAGACTATTTTCCACAGTGGCTGCACCATTATGCATTCATACCAGGAACGTGTGAGGATTCCAGTTGTTCCATATCCTCTACAACACTTGTTTTATCTGTCTTTTTTTGGTTATTATAGTCACTGTGATGGGTGTGTAGTGATGAAGGCGTCTCAAGGTTTTAAATGTATTATATGGATGTCCATTAGCCCGGAGGAATTCTGTGCCAGGCAGAAAGGAAGGCAGCAGAAACAGCCCCACATGTTTTTCCCCTGACTGTGCTGCACAGGAAGGGCAATGCCTGGAACAAGCCTGAGCATGCAGGAGGCATGGCAGACACGTGTAGAATAAATGACCAAGGGAAACCATGGACAGCCTGCTGTGTGCTGGCACTAGTTTGCACACAGAGGTACCAGGCACAGCTCTGCTCCTTAGGAGCTTAACTTCTGGAAGGAAAGAGAATGTCCTTAGCTTTGAAGCAAGTTACTGATAGGGAGAGGAGCATGGCAGGGAGAGTATACTAATGTTTAAGCCACTAAGATGTAGAGGGTATAAACAGAACTTCTCTGGTCTTTGCCTGGTTTGTAAAGTCTGGTTTCCAGGAAATGGGAGAGGAAAAACCCTCAGTCACCCAATGGCAGAAGGGAGGAAGCTTTCCACATAGTAGCCGAAACTTCCCCAGACATCATAGCATTGCTCTCATAGTGTGCATGCTGTCTCTGTCTCTCTCCGTTCTGTGTCTATGTGTGTGTGTAGGGGAACTCAGAATACAGGCCGAATATTCCTTGTTTGAAATGTTCAGCACCAGAAGTGTTTCTTATTTTTTATTTTTAATTTTGTTTTGGCTTTTGAAATCTTGGCAGTTACATAGTGAAATATCTTGGGGATGGGACCCAAGTCTACACATGAAACAAATATCTGTTCATGGATATGATACACATATAGCCTAGAAGTAATTTTATAGACATATTTTAATTGCCTGAGAGCACATGCACTTGCCAGAGACACACAGAGGGAGAAGGAGAGGGGGAGAAACAAGGCACCTCTAATGTGTGGTCACACTACAATCTCTTTTCCATTTCTACATCCTCTCAGGATTTGGAGCATGCATGCACCCATGTCTGTATATTTTTCAAGATGTAGGAGCCAGGACTAGAACCACAGTTGGTCATGTGGGATCCAGATCCCTTAACTACAGGTTTAGTCCAATTTTATAGGCTTTTTGACTGTGATGTGTTACATGAGGTCAGGTGTGGAAAATTTTACTTGTGGTGTCTTGTCCTTGTCAGTACATTTTCGATTTTGAATCATTTGGATTTCGAAATTTCAGATTAGGGATACTTAACCTGTATGTGATTCTTCTCCCCTAAGTTCAGGTTTTCAGTGATTTGCCACTTTTCTTTCTTTCTCCTCTCCCTCCTTGTTTTCTCTATCTGTGTATCTGTCTGCCGCTTGTCTACCTATTCATACATCTGTGTGTATTTCTCTGTCCACCTACCTGTCATTTATTCATCTATCATTTTTCTACCTAGTTATGCTCACCACTTTTCCAACAGCAATTTCACTAGTCTAAGACATATTTATAAAACTTTCTTTGGATTTAATACACGACTGCTTTAAGGGAGTGCACCAGGATTTATTTCAGAATTCTTTTGCTATTAAAGTTTATTTCAGTTTTATTTATTTATTTTTATAAATAATGCTGCAAGTAACCCTGCTCATAATTTTTCTTTCTTCAAATTTAGAGTTTTTTAATCTGTCATTTGGCTTTTAATGATCTTAAGTCGTATAATGTCATTATTTACAAATCTATGCTGATGGTATATCTCCTTTACTTTAATCCTTCTAATAAATTGGCAAAAGCACCATTATCAATCGCACACACACAGTAGTTCTCCAGTTTCTACGTGGTTTTGAACAGTTGCTAACAATCCTGAAATATAACTTAGTCTGACTTAGATAACAGAATTCAAAGGTATAATTTAACATGCTACTAAATCTTGTCACACTGACTTTTAAAAGCGTCTGACCTTACAAATCATTTATAAATATGTAAAGTGTTACATATTCTTTATTTGATAGTATACATAAACCACACTGAAATGTCTTTCAATAAGTAAAAGGCAGTGTTTTGAATATAGGGAATTCTAATTAAATTGGTAGAGTTATGACCAAATATATAAAGTAGACATCACTACCTTATCTTCAGCTTTTGCCTTAACAGGTTAATAAACACAAATTAAAACTCAGGTGAGTCTACTTAGATTTGAGAAGTGAGGGGATTTTGCCAGCGTTTATATATTCATATAACCAGTTACATAAAAGCCTAAATAAAACCAATCTCCAGTAGGCTTTGAGATGGCATTCACCATCTTTGTGGAAAGATGAGCATCACTAATGAATTACCAATTATATCTCTAGAAAGAGTAAATAGTGATAGCACTTACTGAGCTGAAATTGCTATCAAATTAAAAAAAAAAACAAACCAACAACATTAATTTAACCACAACCCAGTCTTACTTAAATCAGGATTGTCCAACAAAAATATCCTGTCAGCCATTTGTGATCCGAGTTCTGGTCTAGGAGATCAATTAAAATATGGTACACATAAAAAAGGTGAGACATTTCTGTTTTGTCATAAATAAGGCAGTGGCCACCTATTACTCATTAGTAGCTTTTTAAAAATAAACTATCTCCTCCATATCAACTCTGCTCTTTCTGACTTCTTTTTAATGCCAGCGAAGACCATTTTTGTTCCAGGGATGTACTTCTTGGGATTCTCCAAATCCTCTATCAGTGTATCCTCTCCCCAGGGGGATGCCTTTGTTCTTGTTGGCATCTGTGTAAGAGCATCCAGGGGCCTGACCTGTCTTCCGCTCAAACAGACCATGGAGACTTAGGCCAGTCTTGTGCTTGCCTCCCTTTTCCATGGTGTGGCACTGGGCACACTTCTGAACAAAAATCTTCTTGCCTTTCTCAACATCACGCCCATTTTTGTCGCTTGGGAATATAGAGTAACTGCTCAGAAGTCAGATGACCCATTCTCTCTCAAATTTGGATTTTTAAAGAAGATAGCAATTCAATTGAGTACTGAGACAGAAAGTGAGAAATCACCCACAAAGGGAGAATGGTCATGCCACATACACCCTTTTCCTCCAGTCTCCTCCTGGGATTTTGGGCATGCATGCACATGTGCCTGACGTGAGTTTCAAGCCACCGGGTCTGGGACTCAAACTGCAGTCGATTATGTGAGAGTCCAGTGACATAACCATTGAGTTCTTGACAGGTTTTTTTTCTCTGTGGCAAGGCCACATCTTCCAGTGTGTGTTTCTTTCCTGGGGTATGTGAGTCTGCCTCCAGCCAGTAGAAGGGTTTTAAGAGTTAAGGGGAATACTTGCTCCTGAACGTATTGCCTAGAGGCATCTGCTGTTTACATTTCATTGATGAGAACTTGTCACATAGCCCCATCTGGATGCTGGAGAGTCTGGCTGGGCAGACACTTCTCAGTAATGACTGTATACAGTAGTTCCCCTTATCTGTGGATGTTTCCCTTTTTTTTTTTTGTATATACTTACACACACTCACACACACACACACACACACATATATATATATATTTTTTTTTGAGAAGTTTTTGCTATAGGGCGCGTGTGCTTGCCAGAAAGACAGAGAGACAGAGAGCCAGAAAGCGAGAAATCATCCCCTGGGGGATGGCCGCACCACAATCCCTTCTCCTCCATTCTTCTCTTGGGATGTTGGGCACGCATGCACACACACCCAGTGTGAGTTTAAGCCACCAGGTCCTGAACTGCAACCGCGGTCGGCTACGTGGGAGTTCAGCGACATAGCCATTATGCTAACTGCTGGTCCCTGTTTCCCATGGTTTTAGCTACTGGACAATCACAGTCTAAAAGTAGGTGAATATAGTATAATAAAACATTTTGAGAGGGAGGGAGGGAACGAGGGAGGGAGGGAGGGAATGAAGGAGGGAGAGAGAGAGGAAGAGAGAAAGAGAGAGAGTACATTCATATAAATTAAATTAAATTTAATTTAATTTTTATTTGTTATAGGGTGAGTGTGCTTGTTGGAGAGGGACAGAGAGGGAAAGTGAGAAATCACCCCTTGGGGGGATGGCAATCCCTTCTCCTCCATGCTCCTCTTAGAATTTTGGGCACACATGCACATGTGTCAGGCATGTTTTTCAGACTGCTGGATATGAGACTTGAACTGTAGAGTCAACCATGTGGGATCTAGGGACTTAACCACCATGCCACCTGCTAGTTCCACATAAATTTTATTACAGCATAATATTGCAATTGCTTTTCTATTAATTTTTGTTAAACTTTTACTTTACTAATTTATTGATTAAACTTTATTATAGGGATGCATGTATAGGAAAAAACACAGTGTATGTAGGGTTTGGTACTATAAAAGGTTTCAGGCATCCACTGAGGATCTTGGAACAAGTCTTTCATGGGTGAGATGGGACTACTCAATTTTCAAAGGAGGATCATGAGTTGGGTAAACAGTCGGTCTTCCCTGCCATAATAGACTTTCAGTTTGTTTTGATGTCTTGGTACATTTTGCTCAATAGTTTTTCTACCCCCATTGAAAGATTTTCTTTTATTTATTTCTGATTATTAAATAATACATGTTATTTGGTTTTAATCAGTCAACTCAATAATCTATCTAGGAAACTTGCCCATTATGTGCAAAACCAATGTGACCACTACTATAATTTTATTTTTCTTGAATTAATGCTATCTCTCACTTTATGATTTAATGTTTATGCCACTCTGGTTAATTATTTTCCCCCTTATTACTACAGAGGACAATTGATTGAGACTCTATCAATGATGGCATGTGAAATAGGGGAGAGAGATTGGCTCAATTGATTCAGAAAAGATTAAAAAGGAGCCAATAACTAAAGAAATTGATTTTCCTCCATGGAGACTGCAGAACTGCAAAAATATCTCAGCTTAACTATCAGGCCTAAATCAAAATGAAAAATAACTTGGCATTATCTGGAAATATTTTCATTTATTATTTTTCCCTTTTCCTGAGATAATTTGTATATATTTGCAATTGCCTTAAAAATGATTATAATTAAGTTGTCATTCTTTCTAGATGAATAATGTTGGGGCTTCTTTTTAAGTCTTTAGCTTAAGAATTCGTTTAAAATACTTGCCTTATCTCTTCTACCCTGCCCCTCCCAGTCCCTTAAATGTTAATATTACTGCTTTAATGCTGTAAAAGAAATAGCAACATTTCTGCTTAGCCAACATGAATCTCAATTTTAGTTGATCCAATTCCTATTATTTTTCCTTTGGGAAATTAAAGATAAAATAAAGCTTAATGAAGAACAGGAGAACTTTTCACGTCAGTACTTAATTGGAATATCTCCTAAGTGACAGACTAGGAAAATTTTACAATGTTAAGGAGGGAAATTGATGAGGCCAAGTAGAGAAATTGTGCAAGATTCATTCATTCATTCAATTCATTCACTCAATAAATACTGAATCTTTGAATCACCTAGTACGTGTCCAACACTGTTTTAGTTAGAGACTAGCTATTTCGATATATATATTTAAGAGTCTAGATGCCTTTAGTTTGGAATGTAGTGGAGAATGGAAAAGACAAAGATTCCTACCTCTGTGGGGCTTACATTTATCAGAGTGGATAGGAATTAGTAAGTAAAGTACAAGGTAAGTTGAAATACAACAATTATCCTACTCTGCTTCATAAAGAGTATGATATTAATAATCCATGATTGTATTATAATAGTAGATGCTCTTATTAAAGAGTTGAGCTCAATCCTTTTCTCATGATCTGTTTCACAGTTTTAAATAGTGGAAAGATGCTAGTATTTACTTATAAATAGTGGAAAGATGCTTGCATTTAAAATATGCTGAGGGCTAGCCCCATGACTTAGTGGTTAAGAGAGCCAGATCCCACATGGCTGATGAGCTGTTTGAATCCTGGCCCTGGAAGCTTCAAAACTGCAGAGCATATTGGGTACATATGTGTGTGTACCCCAAATCTCAACACACTGTAGAAATGGTGGAAAAGGGATTGTGGCATGACCATATTCTACTGGGGAATACTTTCTGTCTCTTTCTGTTTCTGAGTACATGTGTCCTCTGGTAGATTTTTTTTTTTTTTAAAGTAAAATATGCTGTATATGATACTAAGGATATTTACATATTCATTTTCTCCCCACAGCCACATTGTGAAATAATTATGATTATATTCAAGGTCTCTGAAAGGTGAAGTGACTTAATTTTGAAGTCACACACTAGTATATGACAAAACTGAGATTCACTCATTCATATCACTTTTGACAAAGCCTGTGCTTTTTCCTCCCTTGTAATTGCTTTCCAAAAATGTTAAAATGTTCTCTGAGAAGCAAGTTTCATGAACATTTTCTAGATTGCTTCTCAACCTGCAAAACACAGTATGAGATGAAATTGCCATGAACAGGTGACTTTGTGTTCCCCATACCATTGCCCACTGTTTATATTGAGTGATGTTCTGCTGCTGTTGGCTCTAAATTAAGAGTTCTTATGCAGCCTGAACTATGAATTTAAACTCGTCACTGGCTGTTTAGAAAGGAAGTCCCAAAGTCACCAAAATGTCAGGAGAAACATATAGTCTTTCTTTTGTTCAGGCCCAAGCAACCAGTTACCAAACTAATAGGCTATTTTCAAGCTTGGTGGGAATGTCATGAATTCAAAATGATGATTGAATATATGCGATGTAAAGCTTAAAAGCTTAACAGCCACTTCTACTGCTGTTGATTTCTTTAGTTCTCACTATCTACAGTAAGCAGATATTTTAGGTGACCATGGCTGGACTTTCATATTAGCTTCTGTGATAAAAATATTTTTTAAAAAAGTCTTTTAAAGAAAAAATCTTTTGGGACCAGCAGTTAGCTAATGGCTATGTCGCTGAACTCCCATGTAGTTGACTGTAGTTCGAGTTCTGGACCCAGTGGCTTAAACTCATGTCAGGCACATGTGCATGCATGCCTAAGATACCGAGAGAATGGAGGAAAAGGGATTGCGGCATGGCCATCCTCCCGGGAGGTGATTTCTCGCTTTCTATCTCTCTGTCTCTCTCTGTCTTTCTGGTGAGCACATGTGCCCTATAGCAAAAAACTTCTCAAAAAAAAAAAAAGTCTTTCAATGAATTATGCAGCTAGAGGCCTAAGCACTCATCATGTATTATTTTATTAAAAAAAGTAAGGCAACACTCAATTGTTACTGAATTATAAAGGAATATGTAAGATGTTTTAGTCTGTTCAGGCTAGTATAAGAAAAATATCATAATTGTGTGGATTACAAACAATGGAAATTTATTTCTCATATTTCTGGAGGTTGAGAAGTCCAAGATCAAGGTGCCAGCAGATCTGCCATCTGCTGAGGGCCCAATCCTCAGAGATGGTGCCTTCTCATGATAGAAGGGGCAAAGTGGCTTTCTAGGGCCTCTTGTTGTAAAAGGGCACTAATCCCATTCTAATCACCTTCTAAAGGCACCATCTCTTAATAGTATCTTATTGGAAATTACATTTCAACATATCCATTTCTTTAGGTGGTGCAAACATTCAGGTCATAGCATTAAAGACATAAAATGGTACCTTTTTTAAGGTCACGATATCTTCTGTTATTTTAATAAAAATAATGACTTCTGTTGTCTGTGGTAGCTAGTGTATAGAGAGGTTGTCCAGGAGGCCCAGCCTGGTGCTTCAGTCAGTGACAAATGGAACTGCAATGCTGGAAGTGACATGGCTGACTGTGGGTTTGGATCCACACCAGGAGTGTTTTTGCAAGCCCAGGACTTTAATGAGCTGGAGGGCTAGGGAAATGTGAAGATGGCAAGATCAAACCCTATCAAGGGTGTTTTTCTTTCTCTTGTATATGCACACTTTCTCTAACATGAGTAAAAAAAAATTAATTTTAAAAACAAAAAGAAATAAAGGCTGTCCAGTGTCTGTTAAAGTGATGTGACTTACTGCAGAACTTGAATTGGCAATGGGGACATTTGTATGAAGACTAGTGAGTCATCAGGAAAATGTAGAGATTTACCTAAAATTCTTCACATCCTAAAATTATGTGATATACTTAGCTATCATGCAGGGAGGAGAACAAACTCACATTTCCATGGACCATGTAGCTGATTTAATCATGTATCAAGTCTCTACTCTCCCTCTTGGGCAAGTTCTTGGCCTTAGGGTTGTCCACGCTACCCATGTAGGGCCAGTTGGAAGCCTTCCCAGGATTATGTTGATTTTTGATGACTGGGAAAAACACGTATTTTTCTTTCCGATAGGACTGAAAAACTATCAGTGGCCCTGTTTCTGCCATCCAGGGAAGCTCTGTCTGCGTTAGAATGTAATAAAGTCAGGCAATATGTAAAAATAAGCTGAGACAAGATAAAAAAGAAATACTGAGTTCAGTCCCTGTTCTATTCCTAAGACACAGGTTTCTGAAGCTCATCCTTAAGTTCTGTACACATTAACTTTTAAAAATTACTCTGCTAAGTGAAATCCATTAATTTTCATGCATTGACTATGACCCAGGTAAAATATCAACTGCTTAAGTTATTACTGTAAAAAGGCATGAAATAAAGCCCCTATTTCTCACAAGCAGAGGGAAAGAAGTGTAGCTTAGCTTGGCGTCATAGTCAGCTTTGGCTGCTGTTATGAAATACCACAGACTGGGTGACTTAAACAATAGACACTTATTTCTTACGGTTCTGGAGATTGGGAACTCCAAGATCAAACTGCCAGTCTGCTAGTTGGGTCATTGGTGAAGGTTATATCCTTGGTTTGCATGACCACTTTCTTACTGGGTCCACACACAGACAGAGAGAGGGAGAGAGAGAGGGCTCTGGTCTTTCTTCTTTTCTCTATAAGGACACTAATTTTATGAGGGGGTCCCCACCTTCAGGACCCTATAAAACCTAATTATCTCCTGAAGGCCTCTCCTGTGTTGATCTAAAACAATGCCAGGTACATGCCAACCAAGATCCTGACAAACTAGAGGGCTGAGAAAGGAGATTGTGGTGTAGATGAGACCTTGTTAAGGATGCTTATTTTTAAAATTAATTTTTAAAGAGGTTTTTGTTTTAGGGCATGTGTGCTCACTTGCTGGAGAGAGAGACAGACACAGTGAGAAAAAAAGTAAGAAATCACCCCTGAACTCCTCCTCTATTCTCCTCCTGGAATCTTGGGCACGTACAAATATGTGCCCAGCTTGATTTTCAAACCACTAGGTCCAGGACTCAGACAACGATCAGCCATGTGGGAGTCCAGCGACGTAACTGGACTACACCATCCGCTGGTCCCCAAGGTCGCTTATTACTTTCTTTCTCTTTCTGTCTTGAGTGCACACATGCTCTCTCTCTTATGAATAAAATAGACTTTAAAAACAAATGGAGATAAAAATAATATGAATGTGCAAAGATGTAAAGTTTTAGGGAAATTTTAAAATTTTCTAACAGTTAATTTTACATTCCATTTCAGTACAACTGAAGTCTTTCTCCCATATTTTTCTCCTCAATTTTTTTCATGTAAATGTCCTACTCTGTTTCATGAAGATGATGTTATTAATAATTTGTCATTACATTATGAATGTATCATCTCAAAGTTGGGGGCTTGATTAATGTTCTCTCTCATGGGTAAGATCTTGCTACCTGGTTTCTTGCTCAGGCAAAAGGAAAATGAACTTATAAGGTGATGAATGAAGCCATGTAATAAAAAATGACTGCATCGTTCTGACTTTAATTTGAGTTAAAACAGAAAGAAAATTGGGAGTGTTAGAATATTTTGAAAGAAAGTAGTAGGTGAAATAAATTTCCAAACAAAATGAAAATTTATCATCTAAATTAAAGAATGCATGACAGAAAAAATTTAGACTGTCCTTAGTTTTTATATTTTTTTATTTTTTATTTATTTACTTTTTTTTAGGTTTTTGCTATAGGGTGCATGCCTTTGCCAGAAACACAGAGAGAGACAAAGAGACACAAAACAAGAAATCACCCCCTTGGGGGATAACCATGCCATAATCCCACAATCCCTTCTCCTCCATTCTCCTTTTGGGATCTTGGGCACGCACGCACATGTGCCCGGTGTGAGTTTAAGCCACCAGATCCAGGACTTGAGCTGCAATCGACTACATGGAAGTCCAGTGACATAGCCATTATGCCAACTGCTGGTCCCTGTCTTTAGATTTTTTTTATTAATTATTTTATTTAATATTATTTACTTCTTTTAATTTGACCAGAGACAGACAGAGAGAGAGATTGAGAAAGCAAGCCACCAGGTCGGGGACTCAAACTGCGATTGGCCATATGGGAGTCCAGCACCATTAACCATGCCACCTGCTGGCCCCAAGTCTGTCCTTAGTTTTAAGAACACATTTTCCTGACCCTGTAAAAATGTCAAACTTGCTTATCCTTCTTCTTATAGAGATGAAGTTTGGTGGTGTTTTGTTGCAATTAGGTTCAAATATGTGCCCTTTTAAGAAAGACTGAATCAAACAAGCAATTATGCTGCAGAAAGAGAGCAATAGGAATACAGGGTAGGGA
>NW_006159674.1:2520146-2531830 GCF_000334495.1 Tupaia belangeri chinensis | reverse complement strand
TTGACCAAAACCTGTTCTCTCCAGTCACCTCCAGTCTCATTTTGTAGATCCCATGGCCTAGAATCCTAGGAGTAGTGTGGTATGGTGGAGGAAAAAAGAGTTTGGCTTTCACCCTCTCAGGCTATGAATTCTAGCTCTTATGCTTACAAGCTTTGCGGATCCTGCAAATTCCTAACTTCTTTGAATCTTTGTTATTTCTAAAAACAAGGATAACAATATTTTGGGGGGGCATAAGTTATGTAGATATAAGCAGGTGTCAACTGTTTCATGACGATCAAGGTACAAGATGATTTCTTTACTTCAGAACACGAATCCAGCTCGGAGCCCCACTTTTCAAGGTTTCTGGAAGTCCAGTGTTGACAAATGGGGTAGCAGTGATAGGTTTTTAGTCTATGTAACTACTGGAGTGTTTGCAGATGGCTAACTCTGGTCATGGTAGAGATCACCTCTCTGAACCAGGTTGACCAGAGGGAGCCTAACTAATGTTTCCCAGGGAGTCCTGAAACTTTCTCCCTACCCCAAAGGCTCTGACTCTGTAGGATTTATAACCTTCCTATTCCTACCCTTGGGGGAACCACTTTCATGGATCAAATTTCTTTTTCTTCAGCACTTAAAGACCACAACTCTTCCCATCTGCTAAGAATAATCTCTTTAAGGGTCTTAAAAAATGCCCACTAATTCTTCAATAGGATGAAAGAAGAGCAGGTTCCCTCCTTTCTCTCTCTCTCTCTCTCTCTCTCTTTCTTTCTTTCTTTCTTTCTTTCTTTCTTTCTTTCTTTCTTTCTTCTCTTTTTCTTTTTTCTTTTTAGAGATTTTGCTGTAGGGCATGTGAGCTTGCTGGGGAGAGAGAGAGAGACAGAAAGCCATAAATCACCTCCCAGGGAGGATGGCCATACCACAATCCCTTATCCTCCATTCTCCTCTGAGGATGTTGGACACACACACACACACGCGTATGCACACACACATGTACCCAGCAAGAGTTTTAAGTTGCTGGGGCTGGGACGTGAACCACTGTCAACTACATAGGAGTTCAACGACATAAAAATTATACTGTCCGCTGGTCCCAAGAAAAGAGCAGATTTCTATGGCTCCTTCCCTCTCTTTTATTTGTGATTACATCAGAAACAACAAGTTAAAGCTAATTTTTGAGCAGGTCACTCAGTAATATTAACTCTAAGAAAAATTGCCCTGCTGAAAAATTTCTACTTTTTCAGTAGCAACACAGTGAGAATTGGAGTGGCTTACATCATGCTTAAGTTTACTTTTGGAAAAGATTTAGTAAGACAGAGGAATGGAAGAATAACAGGAAGAAGTAAGGAAGAAAGGGTGGGAAAGAGGGTGGGGAGGGGAAAGAGAGAAAAAGAGCAGAAGTGAAAGAAAGGAAGAGAGAAGAAAAAAAAAAGAAATTTATATTCCCTTTTGAAATGTTCCATAATCTTGGGGTCAGCAGGTGGCATGGTGGTTAAGGAGTTAGACTCCCACGTGGCTGACCAGTTTGAGTCCCTGACCCAGAGGCTTGAAACTCACATTGGGTATGAGCATGCATACCCAAGATCCCAAGAGGAAAATGGAGTAGAAGGGATTGTGATGTGTCCATCCCCACTGAACCCCAGAGGGGGTGATTTCTCACTTTTGTCACTCTATCTCTCCAGCAAGCTCATGTACCCTACAGCAAGAAAGAAATGTTCCATAATCTAAGAAAAATTAAATTCTAGTCTGTAATCCTGGTGAGGATGTGGAGTAATAGAATCCCTCCAACACAGATGGTATGAATGTAAAGTGGTGTAGCTTCTGTGAAAAAACTTTTTGAGGGATGGTGTGGTGGTTGAGGCACTGGATTCTCACATGGCTGACTGTGGTCCATGTTCCAGACCTGACAGCTTGCTTTCTCACTTCCCTTCCCTCTCTCTGGTGAATATATAACAATAAATAAAGTAAATAAATAATTCTAAAAACCAACAACAATTGTTTGAGAGTACCTCAAAAGTTAAACATAGGGAACTAGCAGGTGGCATGGTGGCTAAGTCGCTGGACATTTCCACATGACTGATCATGGTTTGAGTCCCAGACCTGGTGGTTTGCTTTCTCACTTTTCCTCTCTCTCTGTCTTGCTCTCTCTCTTTCAGTGTCTCTCTCTGGTCAAATTAAAATAAATGAATGAATAAATAAAAATAAATAAATAATTCTTAAAAATTGTTAAACATAGTTACCATGTAACTCAACAATTTCACTCCTAGATATATTCACCAGGGAAATCAAAACAGTCCATACAGAACTTAAACATGATTCTTGGAAACATTATTCATAGAAGCTAACAAGCGGAAATAACCCAAATGTCCATCAACTGATGAATGGATAAACAAATGTGATATGCCCATACATTAGAATATTATTCATCTATAAAAAGGAATGAAGTATTGATATATACTACAACACAGGAAAACCTTCAAAACATTATGCTAAGTGAAACTAAAGATAAAAAGCAACTTACTATTTAATTCCATTTATAGGAAATGTCCATAGTAGGCAAATCCATTCAACAGAAATTACCCAGGACTGAGAGGTTAGGTGGAATGAGAAGTAAATGCTAAAGGGTACAAGGTTTCTTTTTGGATGTACTGGGATTAATATAGTGGTGATGGCTGCAAACCTTGTGAACATACTAAAAACTACTGAATTGTATATTTTATTAAAATTTTTTTTTATTTGAGAGCAATTTTTTTTGACAACCTTGCTGTATTCTTGGGAAGAAAAATAAAGCAACTATGATAAAACCATAAAGCAAAATATAAAGAAAGATTACATGACATTGGGTTACTCAAGTTGCTTTCATATGGTGCCTAAGAAACTGGATAACATAAATTCAGACATTGAATTCAAAGACATAACATCTAAATTGCCTTCTTAATATTTAGTACATTTTCCCTTTAATTAAAATAAACTAATTTTATGTCAATAAACCTGCAGTTTATACAAGTTCGTATATTTTAAAATGATGAGTTTTATTGTATATAAATTATAGGTCAACTGAAAGAAAAGGAAGTACACAGAACACAGTGAGTATAATTTTTTGAGTACCTAGTAACTTTTAGAAGCTCCGTTTAACAGGAACCTTAGCTAACAACAAGGATCAGTTACTAAACTTCTTGTTCCATTTTGATTCATAACAAAAGAAGAAGGCTGCATTTTATTTCCCCCATTTTACAGATGAAGACTGGAGGAGACTCAGGCAAGTTTAAGTAACTCGATGTAAGTCTCTTGATGTGGTCTACCTCTGGACCTGCCACTAATGAACTACCTTAAGGAACATAGGTCTTGTGAATGCCAACTCAAAGGCTTCTACTACTCCCCGTTGTCCTGGCCTTGAGCTCAGTATGATCTTAATTACTACTTTAGGAGGTTTTCACTATTTCTGACTCTAATTGCTGACATAAGGATCATTCAAGTCTGGGGAATACAGGATCATGAGAAATAAGAATGGTACCTCCTCTACCGACCTACCCAGAACCCACATCAGGACTGTTTCGTTGGAGGTAGGGAATGGTAAGTAGGTTGGGGCAAAATGTTAGAAGAGCATGAAAGAGTATAGTTTTGGGACACCTTCTCTGATATTGGTTGAAGGATTGAGAAATTACAACTGACAAATACACAAACAAAACAAAAAATTAGAGAGTTGCCCAGGCATTCTTTGGCACATTCAATCTACTGAGGCCTTCTACATTTCAGGATCTCCTCTCTCTGTACACCCACAAGCTTAACTGTCAGAATTTCTACTTTCAGAAGATGATCTGTAGGAGAATTCTCAAGTTGTGTCGCTCCTTGCTATTTGGAAAGTGACATGCTGAGCAGAGTAATTGTCATGATGGATTTGCTAGCCAGGGAGAAATTAACATCAAGGTTTTGTTTAAGAGAATGTTGAGCCAACGTAATGCCTGCCAAAATTACCTTTCTCTAATGAAAAGCAGTATACACTTCTGGGTAGCTCTGAAGGCTGGAAATTATTCCTTCCCTTTGAGGTGCCTGACAAATTAAAATATTCATCTCCTTGGTTGTCTGCATGTTAATAAAGCACATTCATTGGGTGTAATGAAGGGGAATTTGAGCTCTGAGAAAAGCCACAGAAATGGAAACAAACTTGTATTAATGAGATGCTAAAGAGGTGGGGAGCTAAAGGCACGCTTTTCCAGTAGACTTTCCTGTCCTTTCAGGGACCTGACCATGGCACTCTAGTTTGTGTTCCTATAATAATAATTAAATCACAGGTACTCTCTGTCATCTATCTGCAAAAATGGTAAACTTCCTGAGTCACCTTCATTCGGAGAAAAGTAAGAAGGGGAAGGTGGGACCAAGCAAAATAATTTGTGATGATGGGTGAGAAAAATAGAAAATACAAATATAGTATTTTCAGAACCCTTAAAAGACAGAGTGGAATAAAATCATGAAGATGGAGCAAAGAACATGTCTTTATTCGTTCATTCAATGCACACTTACCGAATGTCCACTATGCAATCCTGTTTTGGGCACTAGAGGTACAACTAACAAGCAGGACACTCCCTGCTCCTCAAGACCTTAGTCTCCAACCTATAATTTTATTCATTTTATTTTAAGAATGATCCTGTATTTGAGTCTTCAGTTTAGTGGAATTTTACAAAATGAGAATTTTGCTTTTCTCAGAAAAATCTGGACAGAGACAAAATACCTATAAAGTGCTCTGAGAGACTTTATGTGGGCAGATGGACAAATAGAACATTTGAGAACTGGTGTATCCATGAGAATGATTAGTTCCTTACTTGTGGCCGAAAATGATGGGGGAGCCATAGGTGATACAGCTACAAAGATGAGACTTTTGGTTAAAGGAAAATATAAATCAATAAATTCTCCTTTGGTGGAAAGGACAAAAGTGATGACTTTGCCTCCTGTGGGAGGGAATTTTCTGTTAAAAGCTCTTCTTAAGACATTACTGAAATTTACTTCCAAATTCACATTTATCCACCCACTTTTGGTTTTGGTGCCTGTAAGCTGGCTGTGAAGTAGGTTTTGGCAGGAGTAAAATAGCTATGATTACAGAAACCCATCACTTTTATAGTGCAAAGGACAAAAGTGATGACTTTGCCTCCTGTGGGAGGGAATTTTCTGTTAAAAGCTCTTCTTAAGACATTACTGAAATTTACTTCCAAATTCACATTTATCCACCCACTTTTGGTTTTGGTGCCTGTAAGCTGGCTGTGAAGTAGGTTTTGGCAGGAGTAAAATAGCTATGATTACAGAAACCCATCACTTTTATAGTGCATATATATATCTATATATATTTATATATATATAGATGTATAACACACATATAAAAAATAATACAACATGTAGCTTTTATACTGCAGTCTTTTACTTAAGTAGAAAAGCCTGCAGTGGCGCTCAGGATAAAGTACAAATTACAAAGAGAAATTAATGTGAAGGACATGGTCAGGTGCTTTGAGGTCTTTTTTTGAACACCTACTTTTTTCTTTTCCTTCCTTCCTTCCTTCCTTCCTTCCTTCCTTCCTTCCTTCCTTCCTTTCTCTCTTTCTTTCTTTCTTTCTTCTTCTTTCTTTCTTTCCTTCTTTTTAAGAGCAATTTTTGCTATAAGGTGAGTGTGTTTGCCAGAGAGAAAGAAAGGGAGAAATAGCACCCCCCCACACCCACACCCCAGTGTGATGGCCACACAGTAATCCCTTCTCCTCCATTCTCCTCTTGGGATTTTGGGCATACATGCACACATGCCCAGTGAGTTTCAAGCCTCTGGGTCCAGGACTTGAACCATGGTTGACCATGTGGGAGTCCAGCATATTAACCACTATGCTGCTTGCTGGTCCACTCCTAATGGTTTTTAGGGTCATGATCCCTGACATGCCTCCAGCTCCAGCATAAGGACCAGAGTGGCTGCCATGCTAGATCTGAGTCACTGGCTTTGCTTCTGCTTACCTCCGACAGGGAAGACTTGGAGCACTGCTCTTCTGGGTCTTAATCACACACCTATTTAATCTAATTAGTCTCCTTCTGTACTCTTTTCTGTCTCTTGTGTTGTGAGTATGAATCTAAGCCTCAAATCTCTTTTTTAAATGCAATTTTAAACTAACAATAAAAATAACTCTGAGCCTCTTGGCATGTGGTCAAGGGGGCAATTAAATTTCAGTCCTGCTTGGGGACTGGTTCTGAAGGAATTGCCCACTGACCCATTGCCCCTCCTCCCTGGTCACCTTTGGGGGATTGAGAACCATTCCCTACTGATAGCCTCAGGCCACTGCCAGGGAGGGTTTCTACTGCTCCCCAGGCCCGTGGTCTCTCTTTATGCTTTGCTCTCCATGGTCCTAGGTACAGGGAGAACTGCCTTTCTCTCTCTCGTGCTTCTCTCGGAGAACCTGCTCCTCTTTCCCAGGATACACAGCATACACTTACAAATGAGTTGAGGCTTTTGAAAACAGCAGCCAGGAAGGGAAGGATATCATAGGCCATTTCTGCTCTTCTCTCTGCCTTGATTCTCTGCTGGAAAGAGATCATAGAACCTCTTTGTATGTGGGGGACCCCCCGACCCCCGCCTTCTGAGGCAGCAGTGACAGCAAAGGTGGTGGGAGAGCCATGGACACTAGCTCCATTTCCACAAAGTGGAAGCGACCATGGTATATCCATGCAATGTGAGTGGTGTGCTCATCTATGAAAAGGAATGAAGTACTGACAAAGTCCAACATGGATTAAGCTGGCAAACGTCACGCTAAGTGAAAGAAGCACATCACAAAATAGACTGTATGATCGCAATGAAAAGAAATGACCAGGTTAGGGAAACATATATATTAAGTAGATAGTGGTTGACTAGGGTTGAGGAGACTGGGAGGCAACTGCTAAAGGGTAAGGGGCTTCTTTGTGTGATGGTGAAAATGTTCTGAAGTTGATTACGGTGATGGTTGCACAACTCTTTGAATATACTAAAAAAAATTGTGCACTCCAAATAGGTGAACTGTAAATTATAACTCGATAAAAATGTTACCACCACCCCCCCAACACACACACACACACACACACAATTAGGCTGCAATTTGCTGACCCATGATCTATGCACTATCTCAAAAACATGGAGCTTATATTTTGGTCATATGTGTCACCTTTGTTATGCATTTCTCACAACTGACTGTTCTTCCACATTAATCACTTTTGTAGGATGCAAAACAATGGTTTTCCTGAGGTCCTCTCACAACACTTATGCTTCTTTTGAGGTTCTTATTTTTATTTACTTGCTTTTTTGTCACCAGAGAGAGAAAGAGGAGAGAGAGGAGAGAGAGCAGAGAGAAGAGAGAGAAAGCATGAGAAAGAGAGGGAAAGCAAGCACTCTCAATGGAATGTGGTCATGTCATAAGCCCTTCATTTCTTTGTCATGTTGGGATTTGGGGCATACAGGCACATGCACCTAGATATTGTTCTAGCCACTGAGGCTGTGATTTCAACCATGGTCAGTCATGTGAAATCTGGCTCCCTGTGTACAAGGCTTAACCTCTGCATTTGGGGCCAGCCTCTCTAGGCTTTTGAAAGAAAAGAGGGAGTGACTACTTTACCTTATACCTATTGAGCTTGCTCTAAATGCTCAAAAGTCAACTTAGTTTGCTAAATTTGTGTGGCTTTGATAGTATGTGTAATCATCAGGTAATGAGTTACGCAACTGGAAGAGATCCTTGCAACAGCCCAGTCCAATTCGAAGTATTTAGTAGAAACTAGAACTAGACAGCAGGACCTCAGGGGCAACCACAGGTGAAAATGGGGCAAGCAATAAATTAGGCAGTGTAGGTGCTCTCTCTTCTCCTTTAAACAGAGTAGCCCTTATTTTATCTGATGAATATATTGGGCTTCGGGAAGATTTTATTTTTGTTTCATAGCTGACAAATGTTTACGACGCCTCCATTTTTTAGAAGTAGAGGAAATGGAAATGAAACCCAGGGAAAAGTTTTCTCAAGGTCCATATCTCAACTTTGTGGCACAGCAAGGCCTGGAATCATAGAAATCGAAAGAAAGACAGGTGGTTAGCGTCATGTAGTCCAACACAACTTAAAACTGAATTTCTTATATGACTACCCACCTTCTGCCCAGTGATGGCAAGAGAGCATGACAGAGGAGCACTTGGGCTCTAGGGCCAAGGGGCTGGTGCTCAGTGCTGCTTGAGCAACAAACGTAACCCTGCTCAACTTTTAGTTTCCTTATCCTTAAAATGGGGCAAATAGCAGCACCAACCCCAGAAGATGATATTAAAAGGGGTTCCCCAAATATTAGCCGCTAGCTGGAGTGGTCATACAAACTCTCCACGTACTTTAGTCTCCGCAAGCTCACTGACTAAGAGGCAGCACTCCTGTGATGTTTTCACCAACCCAAATCAAATCACTCCAAGCCGATTTCATGTGATGTGCTGTTAAGCCATGTCATGCCCATTCTGAACTCTTGGAGTTGGAGTAGGTGACCTAAGCACAAGATTTTTCGGGAACCAGCAGTTAGCGTAATGGCTATGTCACTGGACTCCCACGTAGTCGACCGCGGTTCACGTCCCGGACCCGGTGGCTTGAAACTCACGCCGGGCGCCTGTGCGTGCGTGCCCAAGATCCCGAGAAGAGAATGGAGGAGAAGGGATTATGGCATGACCATTCCCCCTGGGGGGGTGATTTCTCACTTTCTGTCTCTATGTCTCTCTCGGTCTGTCTGGTGAGCACACGCGCCCTATAGCGAAACTCTCTCCAAAAAACAAAAAAAAGATTTTTCATTTGTTCAACTTCAGCTACCCTTTTGGATCACTTGTTTCGAACTGTTGTACAATTTTCCAATCCCAAGAGAAAAAACCGTGGTCAGGGCTTACTGACAGCTTGGTTTCTTTAGGAGTCTCTCCCCAGTTCTGGAGTTTCTGTTGGACCGCTTATAAGGATGCTGTTGCTGCTGTTGGTATCAAATAGCCCAATTGTTTCATCTGTCCTTCAATTTATGGCTTGCCACTTACTCGTTATTTTCTTTCATTTCTCTTTGTTTAGCTCTTCCCATTTGAGGCTCAACTTCCAGGACCTTTCTGCTCTCCCTGCTGTATTTTCTAAATAAAGTCTGGCATCTCTCCCTCCCACAAACCCCAGCATGTAACCCCCTCATTTTAGTCAGACCTCTCTAAGCTGAATCTGGTGAACTTCCTCAGTAAGGCATAAGGGACATAGTGGCCACAGATTCTTTCATTTAACTCTAAATGCAAGTTTACTTAACTTCCTATATAGAACTTTGTATTTAATATTCAAGGTTGAGTCAATGATCTACTGAATTGTGTTCACTATTTCTCAACTTTGGTTGCTGGTTAATGCTAATATCCAACAATATCTTTGTGAAAGTAGAAAATAATACAATTTGATGAGACAATTATATGGCCAAAGTTACAATGCAAATTCCATGGATTCATTCAACTTGGATTATATTACACCCACACAGTTCAAATGAGTTTTTAAAAATAAAAGTGCTAGTTAATCATTTTTTACCCACCTTGCTAGCAATTTCTTTCTAGTTAGTTTCCTGCGCCACTGAAGATATGTTCATTAAACATTCAAATCCAGTGGTCTTCTAAGGAGTACTGATTGATTTTCTTGTCATCTTAATTATTTACTTTATTAACTCTTACAGAGAGTTAGATGTGAAGGGATCACAAAGTGCAGACTATTCACTTTTCTTTCTTTTTTTTTTTTAAAGAGAGATTTCTGCTATAGGGAGCATGTGCTCGCTAAAGAGATGGAGAGAGACAGAGAGACAGAAAGAGAGAAATCACCCCCCAGGGGGCATGGCCACCCTGCAATCCCTTCCCCTCTACTCTCCTCCTGGGACCTTGGGCAAACATGCACACGTTCCCAGCATTAGTTTTAAGCCAATGGTCCAGAACTCAGTCTGCAGTCAGCTACCTGGGAGTCTCCAGTGATGTAACCATTACGCCATCTGTTGGTCCCCACTTTTCTTATTTTAAGGATGGGAACATGAGAACCACAGAGTGTGAAACTTAGGCAAAAATCATACAGCATGAAGCACCAGGGCTGAAACTTAGTCCTCTGGGTCTCAGGCAAGTCTTAGCACATCTTCTATCTGGTCTTAGAAGGTCCTGCATTTTAACTACCTGGGAAGCTGTTTTAAAAACAAAAGCAACAGCAGACTAACACTTTCCCTGGCAAACTCGACATATACTGTGTTAGAGCAGGTCTGGAATGGAGTTAGGAAACCTGTGTTTTGGAGCAGCTTCCCAAATGACAATGATGCAGTCTCAGGTTTAGGGATGACTATTCAGGAATGTTACCTAGACCAGACTGCTTATGGCCCACAGTTAAGAAAGAGCATGGATTTTATGAAAGTACTCCACCACAATTTCCATGACGAGAGAGAAAGCACAGTCTAGGTTGCTTTACCCAAATCCAACCCAACTTCCCAATCTGAAAGACTAAGAAAAACACTTGAGTAGCATGAATGTTAAAAAAAAAAAAAAGAAAAAAGAAAAAGAAAAAGAAACAGAAAGAAGGAGAAATAATTCAGACTATAGGAATTTTGACTGGATATATCCAAGAACTCAGCATAGAAAATTACACAGTGAACTTGACTTGAGAATGCTTTGTGTTCAGTGAGTACTGCACTTACCAGTGTCTGTGGTCTAGTACAAAGTCAAGGTCTTAGCAGTTTCCCTGGTTCTGAATGTCAGGAGATTTACCTACCTTTACCCTTGCCCTTTACTTTTCCTTTCTTTTGCCAGTTCTTGCAAGTGAAGTGAGCCCCAGTGCAGAGTGAGAGTTTCTGTTAATGTCCCATCTTAGGCCTTGAAGACAGGCCTTGTTCAGACCACACTGAGCAAAAATGAGGCTCAGAAACTGTTAATCATGTTGCTGATGTTGAGCGGCATTGTATTTTACTGTCATCCATCTAATATCCCTTCAGTTGTTGGGACCAGCAGTTAGTGTAATGGCTGGACTCCCACATAGTCTACCATGGTTCGTGTCCCGGACCCAGTAGCTTAAAACTCATGCCGGGCACGTGTGCGTGCGTGCCCAAGATCCCGAGAGGAGAATGGAGGAGAAGGGATTGCGGCATGGCCATCCTCCCTGGGGGGGGGGGTGATTTCTTGCTTTCTGTCTCTCTGTCTCTCTCTGTCTGTCTGGCGAGCACACGTACCCTATAGTGAAAACCTCTCAAAAAAAAAATATTGTCAGTTGTTACCATTGCAAATTATCATCTTCAGTTTTTCAGAGCTCGACATCCCTAAATCTAGGGTAAATCAGAAGGTTTGCTTGAAATAGGTGATTCTCGAAATATTGAAAAGATAACTGGACCATTCCATCATTCTTGTCATTGCTTAAAACAGAGATAGAAGAGCATCTGAGGGGAATATGAAATTCTTTAGTTAAAAAATACCACAAGGAAACTTTTTAAGTATTTACTTGATTAAGACCCAAATATTGAATGAGTTGATGGAAAAACCAATGTTTTTACATTTCTGCTCTTACATGTAATTATCATTAACATTCCACTGCCATGCAACAAGAAAGTGAATGAATGTCATAAGGAAATTCTGTACATAATAGAAATAAAACAAGATTTTTCTTTTTACAATGGTTGAAAAAAGTCCAATTTTTGTCCCTCAACTCTTTTTTTTTTTTTTTTTTTTTTTTTTGGGG
>NW_006159674.1:2514030-2520126 GCF_000334495.1 Tupaia belangeri chinensis | reverse complement strand
TTTTTTTTGGAGAGATTTTCACTGTAGGGCGCGTGCGCTCGCCAGACAGACAGAGAGAGACATAGAGACAGAAAGCGAGAAATCACCCCCCAGGGGGGATGGTCACGCCGCAATCCCTTCTCCTCCATTCTCCTCTCGGGATCTTGGGCACGCACGCACACGCGCCCGGCGTGAGTTTTTTAAGCCACCGGGTCCGGGACACGAACCGCGGTCGACTACGTGGGAGTCCAGCAACATAGCCATTACGCTAACTGCTGGTTCCCGTCCCTCAACTCTTAAAACTAAAAGTAACATGAAAATTCAACTACCCCGTAATTTTATAATTCAAGAAAGAAAACTGAACCCTTGGCAAATTAAGCATGTCAACCAAGGAGAATCCACTTCTGGTTTGTTGAGTCATAATTTAGCATTTTTTTTCTTCTCCTACCAAAGTCTCTGTGGAGAAAGAAGAAAAATCTTAAAATTAAAATATTCTAGGGCCAGCAGTGATGTGGTAGTTAAGGATAGTGGATTCCACATGGCCAACTGCATGGTTTAACCTTGGACTGGTGGCTTAAAAAACACATGGAGAACATGTACATGTGTGCCCAAAATCTCTAGAGGAGAATAGAGAAGGGATTGTGGTATAGCCATTCCCCATGGAGGGTAATTTTACACTTTCTCTCTCTCTCTCTTTCTCTTTCTGTCTGTCTCTGGTGAACACATATGCCCTATAGCAACAACTGAAAAAAAATGTCAAATTGCTTACAAGATGGTGAGATATCTTTTTGACAGCAGCTGCAAGTTATTTTCTAATAAAAACCTTACTTTTTAAGTAATAAATTACATTTCTTTATTTTACAACCAGGTCAGCTAATGTTTGGAATGAGCAGATGTTTAGTAGTCTTTGAATGTTATAATACAGTCCTTAATTATCTTTGAAGGTAAGACTCTGTTGACTTCACTCTTTTCTCTTCATGAAAGTATTAAAATGACAGATTATACATAATTAAAATTGATGTAGATTTAGCACTGCTTTTAGAGCATAAAATTCACAGTGACTGCTTATTTTTTTCCCCATGAAGAAAATTACAATTGTACCAAGTGAACTCCAAGTTCATTTGCTCTGATATGAATTTGAAAACGTTGTTGTGGGAGGAGCCTGATTCATTCAAAAGGACTCAAGATATCTATTTATTTCCATTTCAAGCAAGTCTCTGTGTGGAGAGAGTATTGGTATTTGTGACCACATTCAATCTAAAGGTTCTGCAAAGTTAGATTATACCCTGTGCAGCTTTGGCTGGGTATGAAATCAGATGTGATCTGATTATTGCATCATGTTATCAATGGCTTTTAGTTACTTCCCCTTCTTTAACTTTGCCTCATATTATAATGGGTGTGTGTTGGAATCTTAAGGCCTCTGGAAAAAAATACATATTCTTTCTATCCAGGGCCCTATGGTCTGAACATTTCTCCTCAGGAAGCTTTCTTGTATGTTTTAACTAAATCTCTCTTACAATATAAGCCCTTTTATTTTCCTTTCCAAATAGATATGATGAAGAGTCACTCAGAAACCTATAAATAAAACCTAGAAAGCTTACTCCATTGTTTAGTTTTAAGAGTGAAAAGAGACTTATTGTAGCAAAACAAACTTGATGTGATTTGTTGTATAATAACTTGGAATTGAATTTTGGCAGGTAAGGAGTTAAGTCATGGTTAGCCTTCTGCCAGGCCCCACACTGAACACCTGTTGTTTGTGAGGGCCACTGGCTGAAGTTACCTCCTGCGAGACTTAACATTTGGCACCCAGAGATAGTCTTAGCTGAGAGAAGCCACAAGTGTGCCTGTCCCACTCACGCCTGGCAACAATCCAGGGAAAGCAAGCCTCGCACACGTTAGGCGCTGCATCTGACCCCGTATATTGGTTCACACATAGTTCAGTACACTCTCCGGATGAGTGTGGTGATATGGTCCAGGCATCTGGTTATGCTTTAAGCTCCTTGGTAACACTTGCGGAATCTAGGCATTTAGGTAGGCACCAAGCCCTATGGCCTGCCTACCTACCTTGTGCTTTCACAGCTTCTAGTGAAAGGGGAATTTAATAATAAGAATCAAAATGGTGCATATCTGAGTTGCTTTAATAAAACAAGAGAAATTTAACCTTTACCTTAGGATTTTATATTTAAAAGTCTGCCACTCAACTGTGCAGTATCTACTGCAATTTAAAATGTGCATGATTTATGACTCAGACATTTTATTTCTCATTCATATCAAGGCACCAGGAGGTATCTACAAACATGCTCCCCGTAACATTGTTGTTGTAGTAAAAAATGACAATCGAAACGTTCCTTAATAGAGGGATGATTATATAAATGAGGGCATAGCAATTGAATGTATAAATGAAATAAGGTAGATCTCTTCGTACTGATACAAAAAATATCCTCAAGGTATATGTAGTATGAAAATAGCAAGCATTAAACCTATATAATAACAACAAAATGGTATGATATTTTCCTTTAAAAAGTGTACCTCATATTTTAAACATTTGGATATATTTACATAAATATGCCCATAGAAGGGTATATGCCAAACTGATAAAGTGGATATCTCTAGTAATTAGAGCTAATAGTCAAATAGAACTTCAGTTCTTTCTGCAATGTTTTTTTTTTTTTTGTTTGTTTGTTTCTAATTTGCTATAGGGAGTATACACTTGCCAGAGACCAAGAGAGAAAGTGAGAAAGCAGGCTTTTGGGGGTATGTCCACACCACAATCTCTTCCCCTCCATTTTCCTCTCAGGATTTTGGACACATACACACATAATCAGCATGTTTTCCAAGCCACCCAGTCTGGGACTCAAACCACATAGTCAGCTAGGTGGGATACAGCCACCTTACTTATCATGCCACCAGCTGGATCCTGTAATGTTTATTTTTAAATTGGTAGTGTGTGTGCATGGTTGTTAGCAAGAGATAGAGAGAAAGAAAGGGAGATAAAGCACCTCCAACTGAGTGTGGTCATGATGAAATCCCTTCCTTATTTCTCCATCCTGTAGGGATTTTGAACACTCATGTACACATGTCAAGCTAGCTTTTCAAGCCAATGGGACTGGGATTTGAATTGTGATCAGCCATGTGGGAGCAAGCTTCCTTAACCAATAGGATATGAGACCAGCCTTTTATAATATTTTAATTTTACAACATAGTGTGGTAGGCAGAATTCTGAGATGATCCCCCAGATCCCTGCCTTCCACATAATTTGCCTGGCTCATGGGACTATGAATTTGATGGATTTTACTCCTGTGCTTAGGTTACATTCTGTGACACAACTGAGTATAAGAAAATGAGATTTTCCTGAGTGGTCCTAACTTAACCATATAATCTTTTAAAATCTGGTTGAAAAAGTCAAAGGTGGAAGAAGTCAGAGATCCCAAACAGCCTGGCTCACAATCTCAGGCTGCCAGACTATCAAACCCTGCAGTGATACTATCCTTCAGTCATATCAAAGTGGACTTTGGGCCCCTGAGAAAGTGTTTATACTGTCTCGCAGCTTGGACCTACTTTGTATTTATATTGTCTAGGTACAAATTACAGCATTAGAAGAATATGTAATTTAGAAAGTAAAAGCATCCTGTAATTTCAGCTACAGAAGTGACACGGTACCAGTCCTTCCAGATTGTGTTTGTAATTAGTATACACTAACATATATATGATGCAATACTTGTTTTGGTCAGCAGAGGCTCTATTTTATTATATTTCCAAGGTGATAGCAATTCTCAAAGATTGCCCCAGTGAGTCATGCCTCTGGTGTTTCTTTCATGCTCTGTTGAAGCAGCCCTGATGCTGTAACTTAAGTTAGCCAAGAGAACTCAGTAGAAGGGACATTTTCCCATGCTGAGAGAGCCTGATAACTTCTTTTTCACTCTTAGGGGACTGAAGTGCCAAATGAGAAGTAAAATGACCCTGCTGGAAAAATCAAGTGGAGAAACCTTATGGAGAAGTCAGAGGAGAGAGAGGCCCTAAGACCACATGGAGAGGGAGGCCTTACATCCCAGTGTCCCAGCTCACCCAGCCTCCCTCATCCCCACCAAGGTCCAGGCATGTGAATAAAGTCATTGTAGTTGTCACAGTCCTGACTTGACCTCAAGGTGACTATTAGAAGAACTATCCAGCTGAGCCACAGAGTTGTGGTAAATGTTTTAAGATAAACTTTGGCACAAAGAAATTTTAAAGACTTTATCTGAGTAGACAGCAAATAAATTGTGTATGAACAAGGCCATTCCAGACTCCAAGTGACTCAGAGCTCTGCCATAGGCCGTGAGGGGAAGGCACATACAAGGTCAATGGGAAAGAAGGCAAAGGAGATATTTCTGGTTAAAGTGGAGCAATAGGCTTATTTGTCTCATTTCAGTGGAAAGTTCCTAGTTAGAGGTTACATGGTGGTTTCTGATTAATTAAGATCATTTACACCGATTTGGCTTCATTTTACTTAGGCAGGAGTGCGAGGTGTTGGAGTCACCTCAGTCTATAGGCCTCCTAAGTAATTATTTTAATAGACATAAAATGACATGTTGTTTTAGACCATTTTGTTTTTATGGTTTGTTATAATCAACAGACAATCGAAGTAATCATACAATGGATTACCCATGAGTCTGAGAACCTGGCCACCAAGAGTGACTTCTATCCACTTTTGTGTTTCTGTTCATCTCATCCCCAGACTATGCACAAAGAGAAGCTGAGAGAAAAGACACAGGATACTTCATATTATTATTTTAAAAAATTATGTTTCCTTTATTCAGTACAGTGTGTCTGTGTGTGTGCATGCACACACATGAGAGAAAGAGAAAGCGTCCCCAATGAACCTGTTCAGACTATAATGCTTCTTCCTCCAATTATCCATCAGGATCCTGAGAGCATGCACACATGCCTGGTATGTTGCTTCTAGGAGTAGGATTCAAACCCCAGCCACCCATGTGGGATTCATCTTCCTCTGCACAGTGCTTAATCATTGTACTATAGAATGAGGACAACCTTGCTTCTATTATTTTTACAACTTCTGCTAAGCCTGTAATTATTTCAAAATATATTTTTTTAATTTTTAATTTTTTTTCTAAGGAAAAAATGTAATATGGTGCCTGAAGCATATTAATCACCCACAGATGTTAGTTTCCTTCCCCTCGCTTGCCCTCATCCCGATCTCCTAGTGCTCAGGTTAAAGATAAGGTGTGTTTGTCAGGTAACTCCAGCTAAATGAGAGTTCTCCCTGACTGCCCTAGGCAGAATAACCAGAAGCACAGGGCTTCGACCCTTGTCAGCCTGGAGTCTGCGGTGTCAGCTAGGGTACGGTTGCAGGAAAGCTCTTGCAGGCTGTCATTAGCTCTTTAATAATCTCCCTCTCTGCAAATAAAGAACAGTAAATGGCACTGGGCAGTTCTGTTTATTCTGGCTCAGCAACTCCCTGAATCGCCAAATAAGCCAGACACCTGAAAATGCTTGTACAATGTGAATCCTCACGGAGGGGAAAGGAAGATTTGGTTGCTATGAAGCACTTCATCTGAGTACTCTCCTTAATTTTCCATGCCCTGTGTGTCACCAGGTCCCACAACACATTTCTTCCTTTTTTCTCACCTGAGTCTTGAGTAAGTGGAAACACTGTTGAACACCTACTGTGTGCTGAGCACACCATAATCCAGCATAGTAACTGTGTGCTATTTCATTTTGTAGATGAGAAAATTGAGCATGGGAGTGAGAAGCTGATAAGTAATGAAGCCAAGATTTAAACCCAGGTCCACTCAGTTTTCAAGCCTATTGTGGTTGTTCTGCTCTACCTCCTCTCCCCTCCTCTCAGTGGTCAAGGTGGAGGGGATCTTGTG
This sequence comes from Tupaia belangeri chinensis, assembly GCF_000334495.1. Lineage (NCBI taxonomy): Eukaryota > Metazoa > Chordata > Mammalia > Scandentia > Tupaiidae > Tupaia > Tupaia belangeri. The sequence continues at coordinate 2,514,277 of NW_006159674.1, read as the reverse complement.
ATCTGGGTGGCCTCAAGCTGGCATCTGACTAATGGGTTTGCAGTGTCAGCTGGGCATGGTTCCTTGGTTCTCTGCTCATTTTCTCCATTGTGACTCTGTGAGTCAGGACTGTGTCACTTAGTCTCGTCATAGCAACTAGTGTCCTGCTCTCAGAAAAAACAGAATTTCAGGTCAGGAAGGAGCCTCTGTTTCAGTGCTTATGCTTCTGCTTCCTAGAGGGAGAAAAAAAGAAGATGGGAGAGTCAGC
>NW_006159674.1:2506312-2513936 GCF_000334495.1 Tupaia belangeri chinensis | reverse complement strand
AGCCTCAGGCTGCATTGGACTCATCTCAGCATTACCATTTATTAGATCTGAGATTTAGGCCTTAGCAGCTTATGGCATCTCTTAACTGGAAAATGGCTACCAAAGCAAAGGGCAATGCTCTTAATACAGGGCTACCCCAACTTGCCAGCGATCATTTAAAATTTATATTTTTAGAAACATCCCTTAAAAAAATCTCACTCAGGAGATCAAAGGTTGGGCTTAGGAATTAAGCTGGGCGAGATACATTACCAAGACCATCTGAGCACCTCGTTGCAATAGTAAAACAGAACTCCCTGCAAGGGAAGGTTCCAACATGGAAAGGTTCCAGGTTTGCATCAGGAGACCTCTCTGACTACACTGGGCTCAAGTGGACCTATGATCCAGGGCAGGCTGAGGGTGAATTCCAACAGCAAGACCCTGTAGGGGTTGTTGTCTCTGTGTCTTAAAGTTAAAAGATTAACTTTTAAATAGAGCACCTCACTGATGTATGTATTATATAATCCCATGACAGGGTAGGTCTTGCACATTGCCCCTGACCCAGGCACAAAGACAGTCATCATTGAGGTCCCACAGTACTCTCCTACTCCCAGCACCCAGGTAGGCCAGTGCTTGGTTAAGGCAAGTATTTTCCTGAACTTACTGCTGGGAGTCCAAACATATTTGAGAAGCAGGTGGAAAGGTCTTTAGATCAGATGTGTGGATCCTACCCACCTAGCCTCTACTTGGGAATTTGAGACTTATAGACCATGAAGAAGAAAGGAGCAGGAAATGGGGAGAGGCCAGAACGGATAATGTGTTACAAAGCACTAGAAAAACGTTTGTTTCATGACCTTACCCAGGAATGACCCCAAATGTTTAAAAATATAAAGAAATCAGAGAATTTCCTACTGCTACTAGGAAATTTGAATGATAAAAATAATGTGTAGCATTTATTGAGGAATAGTCATTACTGCAACTGCTTTCCACAAGAGGGAGGAATTTTTTAACAGTCAAAATGAACTCTTTATATCTCATTTTTACTGAAGAAGCCTCCCACAGCGGATGAATGCAACCTGAAGCAGCCTGACCAATAATCGACCTTGGTCTTGACCTTCCAGAATTAGCCTGGCTTTTAATTTTCCTGCACTCAGTTCGCTGAAACCTTTGGTGGCCAAGGTTTCAGAAAGGAATCTCTTCAGGGCAGGACATCATGTATATCATCTGCTCATTCTCAGGAAACAAAACATGTACAACAATAACAACAGCAAGAGGAACCAACTGTAATCATTCTGTTGTATGGTGGACACTCAGTGCACAACAGTTGATGGCAGCTGGCAGTCTGGAAGACTGTTACTTCAGAATATAACATGTCTAATCCATGGTTCTTGCTGCCACCACAGGTATAGAAATGAGAATGAACCACAAGAATCCTGACACCCTTGGGATGATCATTTTTGTCTTAGGCCTGCCTCACATCAGCCTTGTTTTTGAACCTGTGGCCTAGAGGGTAGGCAGAAACACCCTTCGCATGTGGATTATAACTTCAGGCTGAGCACCTACTTGAAAATCTGTCATTGGGTGTTAAACCTAAGAAATGTACTTTTAAATGGAGTTTAATGATTGCTAAATTATAAATAAAGTGGATGAGGATTTAAAATATTAAAAAATGAAATCAAAGGAAAGAATTTCTGTAAGTAGGAAGGAAATGGATGACCCTGACCCCTGAATGAGGGCTGGGAAGAATGCTCCTGGGTAGATGTAGTTATCAGATTGCTCTCCTGTGAATAATCACAGCTGAATAAGAATCTCAGTCAAATTTCTTAATGAGATGTAAAAAAGATTTGGGAGAATCAAAATCGAAAGAGCTCCAACTAATTATCTATATGGTATCTATGGTCCGAAGAGAAAGCACAACTCTATCTATTCTAAAGAAGAACTCGAAGACCAGGACTGTTTTGGCAAGAGAGAACCAAAGGTCTAAACAGGGATGATTTCTGTTGACTATCTTTCCGCCCTATATAAATTCAAGACTTCTGATCTGAAGGTTGACCTTGCAGGGTATGGAGAGAATTTACTGATAAGCATTTTCTTTACTGATGGACTAGAGAAAACATGAAAAGACTGGAAAAAATAGATAACTTTTTTTCTTTTTCTAGAAGAAAGAAAATATTTCCTTTTGGTGAGTTTGAGATAACCTCCAAAGCAAATTTCTGGAATAAAATATCTAACAGATGATTCAAGAGATAAGATGATCATTTAAAGTTGATATATTCACCAAAAGTAGAATATACTTCCCTAAACCAAAGGATTTTAAAACATTTCTTATTCTTTCTTTTCTTTTCTTTTCTTTTCTTTTCTTTTCTTTTTTCCTTCTTTCTTTTCTTTTCTTTTCTTTTCTTTTCTTTTCTTTTCTTTTCTTTTCTTTTCTTTTCTTTTCTTTTCTTTTCTTTTCTTTTCTTTTCTTTTCTTTTCTTTTTTCCTTCTTTCTCCTTCCTTCCTTCCTTCCTTCCTTCCTTCCTTCCTTCCTTCCTTCCTTCCTTCCCTCCCTCCCTCCCTCCCTCCCTCTCTCTTTCTTTCTTTTTGGAGAGGTTTTTGCTATAGAGAGTGTGTTCTCACCAGAAAGAAAGAGGCAGAAAGCGAGAAATCACCCCCCCAGGGGGGAGGGCCACACCACAATCCCTTCTCCTCCATTCTCCTCTTGGGATCTTCAGCACGCACATGCACGTGCCTGGCATGAGTTTAAGCCACCAGGTCCAAGACTCGAACCATGGTTGACTACATGGGAGTCCAGCAATGTAGACATTAAGCCATCAAGCCATCTGCTGGTCCCAAAACATTTCTTTCACAAAAGAAAAGACAACACCCCCTACATGGTCTTACTGTTATTCATCCTCAGCCTCAGCCAGATCTGCGTCATAGGCACACATGAGCCCAGTGTACTCAGGGAGGTCTCCTGATGCAAACCTGGAAACTTGCTGTGTGGAAACCTTCCTTTGCAGGGCGTTAAGTTTTACTGTTACACCACATCCAGTCTCCCAATTCCTTTCTTGCTAGGGTTAGAGCAATAGATTCAGAGACTGTGTCAATGTAATATTAATATATCTGGGTGTTAATAAGGTAACTAGTGATGTCTTTCTTGCTCTCCTTGTAGAAGAAATAAATGCATAGGGAATATATTATAGTTACGTAAAATTTGTTATTGGTTGATCAAGGATGAGTAACTTGGAAAAAAAATCTGTGGTAATTTGTGACACAACTTTGTCCTTATCCCTGCCTGCCTGCCTGATTCATCATTTTCTTAATGATTTAGCAAAATAGATGAATGGAATCTTAGTTAAGTTTCAGTGGGGCAAGAAACTGAAAGAATATTTAAGGAAGACTTTATAAATGAGTACCCCCCAATTTTTGACTGGCTTAAAGAACAAACTGAATGCTAGCAAGATAAAATTGAAAAGAAATAAATAGAAAATTCCATGCTCAGTTTTCAAATTCTAGTGGTGGTGAGTCAGCAGGTGGCATGGAGATTAAGGCACATGGCTGGCTGAGCAGTTTCAGACGCTTGAAAATTATTCCAGGCTCACATGCAAGCATTCTCAAAATCCAGAGAGGAGGCTGGAAGAAAAGAGATTGCATCATGACTATTCCCCCTGGAGGATAGAGGTGATTTCTCATTTCTCTTTCTCCTTCTCTTTCTCTCTCTCTCTCTCTCTCTCTCTCTCTCTGTGTGTGTGTGTGTGTGTGTGTATCTAGCAAGCTCACATGCCTTTTGGCAAAACCAAAAATGAACAAACAGAATCTAGTGGTGGGATTGTAGCTGACAGGGTGACAAGAACATAAACTGAGTTTTTTTGCCTGGTTTAAATCCAGATTTCTACCACTTACAACTTGAGTGATCTTATACATGATACTAACCTCTCTGTGACTCAGTTTATTTGGCTATACATTAATGATCAAAAAAGGTGGTGTGATGGTTAAGGGTGCTGGACTCTCACCACTGACTGTGGTTCGAGTTCTGGCCCTGGTAGCTTGCTTTCTTTCTCTCTGTCCCTCTCTGGTCAAGTTAAAATAAAATAAATTAATAAGTAAATAAAATTAAATTTAAAAATGAGAAATGGGAAATGTGTAACTACTTAATTTTAAAGGAATAAATGAGAACCCCATGTAGCAAATGCCACGGGACCACGTATCTCCAAAGGCCATCTCACACAGTGGGTGTTTTCTCTCATTCCTCTCAGTTGAAGGTCAGAAAGGTAGCGCATCACTGTTGCTTTGAGGAGTGGTGGTATACGGTTGCAGAATCATTGAGTCAGAAGAAATTTTTATAACTGCAGAATTTATCTGACATGTGAGTGCCCCTCAACAAAATTATCCCCCAAGTGATTGTGTAGCTTCTGTTGGAATAACTACAGAAACAGGGAACTTATGACTTCATTCATCAACAATTCTATCCTGGCATAGCTAGCCTCACAAAGTTATAATAGTGAAATGTAGTCATAGATATAAAATGTAATGAGAAAAAAAAAAAAGATACAGAGCAAGAGTTGTTCACTTTAGAAAATAAAAAAGGAATACCAAAATTCTTTCTTAGAAAGAGGGCTTTACTGTGGGATGTGTATTGACAAATGAGTAAGGTTTATATTTTTCTCAAAGTGTTCATGATGAAGTATCAATTTTTAAAAAAATTCTAACCCATCACAGATCAACACATGCCTTGCAGTGTGTTGACTGACTGCATAAATTCAACAACTTCCAACATGGTCTATGTCTCATTCAATGAGACAAGTTCATTGATCACATGCATAGTTGTTCCAGCAAAGCCAAATTTTTGTACAAGTTACTTACTCTTAATTTCTGTATTATCTCTTCAGACCAAAACCAAGTAGTTTGTAGGTTGGCTTGATCTCAAATCTTACTTTGAATGACACTGAAGCAGACTCATCCTTCATTTCCATGGGAGACCAATTCCGGGACACCTCTCACTCTATGGATACCAAAATCTGAGAATGTTCAAATCCATTGGATAAAATGGCATAATATTTGCATATAACCTACATGCATCTTCCTGTACACTTCAACTCCTTTATAGAATAAGTAATCTTAGCATCAGCTATAAGCAAAAAGGAAATATATAGACAAATTTATTTACCAGTTCTCTTTTAGAAGACAACTTCCCCATTTCATAACAATGACAACAGCTTGGATATAGAACCCATGGGTATGAAGAACCAACTGTAGGATCACAGAGGATCCTAGTGGTCTTAGTGTTTATTCTCTAAGATCTCAGCTCTAGATATTCCTTAGCTCTATGGAAAAGGGAGAGTCATATAAAAAAGTCTGTATTAAATTAGTTTGTTCAGTTATTCCTTCCTACTTACCATTGTTATTTGTGCTGGCCCAACAGGTTAATGTCTTTTTTTGATCCAACAATTATTGTTTAATATCAGATAATATAGTGTAAATGTATAGAAATCAATTAGAAAGTAAGCATCCTAATCTCACAGAAGATAAAGGATTTCAAGAGAGTAAATTGATATTGGAGAACTGGGAAGATCACCCTCAAAGCCATTGACAAAGAAAATCTAGCAATATCCAAGCAGATAATGACAGAAGAGACAAGTAGCAAGGGTGACTGATAACCTTCAAAAGAAGGTATTTATGTATCAAAATACTGAAATATCAAGACTCTGTCTTTAAAAATAAACAACAAAAATGAGCACCACACAAAGGAGTTCCCTGTCAGGAGAGCTGTCAGCTCTCATATGATGTAGCCTCAATGTCTGGCTTCACATGGCTCAGCAGGCAGAGTTATCTCTTCTGCCAGAAAGGCTGCTAGTGTAGAATAGGGATAACTCTTTCCGTTTTTCTGAAATTGCTTCCTGTCTTTTAAAAATTGAAGCAGAAGATGTTTTTCCAAAGACCTCAATCTACTACAACCTGAATTTCACAAGCACATTTAGACAGAGAGGAATGTCACAGATAGAATGCCCTCCCCACCCCACTTTGATTTACACTAAAGAAATGTTATCCTGTTGAACGTAGAGATGCAAAAGATTCCCATTATTAAAAACATTTTTCCTGGTGTTAGATCTATTCTGTTCCTACTTTATAGAAGGTGCAATCTTTTTTTTTTTTTTTGAGAGGTTTTTGCTATACGGCGGATGCGCTCGCCAGACAGAGAGAGACATAGAGACAGAAAGTGAGAAATCACCCCCCAGGAGGGATGATCACGCTGCAATCCCTTCTCCTCCTTTCTCCTCTCAGGATCTTGGGCACGCGCGCACACACGCCCAGCGTGAGTTTTAAGCCACCGGGTCCGGGACGCAAACCGTGGTCGACTACGTGGGAGTCCAGTGACATAGCTATTATGCTAACTGCTGGTTCCCAAGGGTGCAATCGTTGTGAAAGGGGGATTTATACGTGAAATAATCAACAGAGCAAGGCAATGGGTGATTAAGAATGGACACGAGTGGTACAATAGTTTACCTGCTTCATTTATTCATTTGTTCATCCATTCTCCCAACTTCTTTTAGCAAGAGAATCATCTGGGCCTAGCTTTGCTGGGTTTCAAAGAATAGGGAAGATGAGTTGAGGATAGTGAGTTTAAACACTTCTGGGAAGAGGCAGAATGTGTGAAGTGAATCCTAGCAGTTGGGTAGGCTTTTCACCGAGAAGCTGTGAAGAATGAAGATGATCCACACAGGAGTAGTAGAGTGACGAGCATCAGGCAGTGTAAAAGACTCTGAGGTTTTAGCAAGTGGGCATTTGGTGGTAGTGTTGGTTTATATGTCCAGGGAATAAAGGAATATCTTTTTAACAATTATATCATTTTTGTGATTACCCAAGGGTGCAGGTGATTACAATAGAGAATCAGCGACTAAGAGAGGGAGAAAGTTCCCCTAATGGATCACACAGCATTCCTTCTCCTTCATTTCATTATCCCATTGGGATTTGGGGCATGCATGCACATGTACCTGCTGTGTTCTCACAGCTCTAGGGCATCAATTTAAACTGCAATTGGCCATATGAAATCTGGCTCCCAGGACACAGAACTTAACCATTGTGCTATGGAAATGGCCTGGGATATCCTGTTGTGTTTGAAATAATGGAGACACATTTTAGAACACCTTCAGTGTCTACCATTTTATCATTTGTCCCTGGAGTCACCCACCATGTGGAGCCACTGAAGGTTTTTTAGCAAAGGAGTAACAGAATTCGACCCCCTGGTTTAGTAATATACCACCATGGCATTCATCCTGCAGAGAGTAAATCTTCACCATATAATCTCTTCCTGTTCCAAAAGTAGATACTTTTCAAATGCTTCCTGTGATTTTAAGTTTACCCCACTAAACACATACCCTCTTTTCTCTATCCTATTGCTCCTTCTCCCCATCTCCTTTCTTTCCCTTATCCCTGTTTTCTCCTTTCTCACATCCTGGCTGTTCCATTATACCATCTTCTCCCTCCTCTGTCTTCATTTCTATTTTCCCTATTCCTTTTAATTCCTGTTTTTTCTTTATTTTTTTTTTTTCCCATGGCCCATGGTGATCTTATCTCAGTAAGGGCTGGACGCGCTTCTCTGACTGACAGTGTCCTCCATATATTTTGTGCCATAGTGGGTATTTTTGTTGCTTTCTCTATTTCCCTA
>NW_006159674.1:2497521-2506029 GCF_000334495.1 Tupaia belangeri chinensis | reverse complement strand
TTCCCTACAAGGGGTGTAGAAAGTGACTTTGCAAAAACATTCCATGTATTAAAAAATACAAGCAATAAAAGCGTCAAGAAGGTAATAGGGAAAGCTGGCTTCAGAACTCCTGATGGGATTTTTGTGCTGACCCCATTATTGTCTCCCTCTGAAGGAACATAAATTTCAATTGCTTCTCTGCCTATTTTTATCCCATAAAACATGGGATATAAATTGTTTAGGTTATAGAACTTTCTTCTAGGTTTAATGCTATTAATATAGTTGGTTATAGGAAATCCACCAGGGAAGACATGAATTCACAGAAGTCGTTTGATATCCCAAAGCATTAGCTTGGTGCAGGTGAGCTAGGTAAACATAAAGTTTTAAAATTTTTCTTCCTTAGTTAGTATTCCCCTAGTACTTGAAATGGCACAAGGAAAAGCATCATGAATGGGGAGAAGTTCCAGCAGTAGTGGAATGGGGGCATAGTGAAAAGACCCAGCTCAGTGGTAGAGGGGTGATGCAGTGCCTCCAAGGGTCTCCGAGGGGGTACGTTGCTGCTACTTAAGATGAATGTCATCTTCTGTGTGTTCACTAAATGTTAGAACCGACACTCAGAAACAACATGTAACATATTTTATAATTCCTTTGTCATTTTATTTTATCTCTTCTGAAGTATAGAAATGGCAAATGATATGGGTCTAATTATTTGGTAAGACAAAGAAGTAGAAAAAAATTATCTTGAGCTGTTTTTATATAATCACTTCTCTTTGGGAATTGGGGGGTATAGAGTACTAGCTAATAGGATTATTTTGAAATCTAACTTAGTTACCAGTGTTGAAGGGAAGAAGTTCCAACCCTTCATTACTCTTCTGATTGGGTTCTGACTGGTAGGAAATAGACCCACAGAGTCAATGGGATCTGTACATTGGCTTTATGGATGATGGCCACACTGTGCCCCAAACATAAGACTCATTGAGAAAGCTGGATTGCAGAAACTGGCCAAGACTGAGATCGAAGTGGGGGCACCCTGCTCACACTTAGATCTTGTGACTATCTGGTGGGGAGAACTGAAGCAAAAATAGACCCTTAATTTATTTGCCTAAAAGCAGAAGATCATAGACAGATTCAGAAGCACCTGGAAGCTGTGGGCCTTTAGCGGTGTGTTCAGGAAACAGGTTGTACCTCCGGGAGGGCCTTATGCTTGGGAGGGAGAACCAGCAGAGGACCTCAGCCCTTCTGACTGATCCATGAGGTGGACAGTACAGAGAAGGTTTGTTGCCTCTTCAGTACACTCATCTGAGTGAACAACAGCAGTAATAGCAGCAGCAAATCGACAAGTACAAAGAAAACAGAGGACTAGAACTTGGCTCTACAGGTGCCAAGTTCTCTAGTCCAGTGAGTGTCCTCTCTGCCCTTCAAAATAAGTAAGTAAAGATACAAAGAGAAAGGAGCATGATGACTTCCCCTCCTCAACAGGGAGTGAAGGAAAAGACCCCACACAAACAACTGGAGGATGGAGGAATCCAAGAGGCAAGCGCTACAGAAATCCCCTCCAATGGAAATGTAGACTAGGGCTGAAGGGAGCATCCTGATGAGCTGAATTTCATTTTCTGGTTCATGCTGGGATTATATCATAACAATTGATGTCCCCTGTTGCACAGGATAATGCTATGATTCTGTCTCACACAAAAATCCTCAATGAGAATCATGCTTAGAACCTAAGTGAGCAGTGTGAGGTTGATCTCAAAGGCAACCAGTGCTCTCTAACTCCTTTCTCGGCTCTCTGACAAAACTCCCAGGGCAAGACAGCAACCCTGAAGAAGTGGGTGCTTGCTGAAGCACACATTCTGTCAGCCGTCAGCCTCTTGGAAATCTCAAGCATTTGTGTCAAAATAAAAAGCATATCATCCTTAATGCATGAAAGTTGGTAGGCTCAGCCTCCTAGGTACAGTGAGTTTGGTGTGCTGAACTGTAGTGTTGAAAGCCTTGCACTGATGGTGGGTCCAGAGATCTCCAGCCCAGTCAACAGTGAAATGTGCAGGACCCATGCCTGACCATGATCCCAAGGAGCTGGAGGGCTGGAGGAAGGAGATCACAGTGAGGAGACCCTACCATGGATGTCTCTCTCTTTGCCTCTCACACACCTCATGCACATGTGGGCATGAGCATGCTATCACTTATAAAACCTAAAAATAAAAAACTTAGAATAGAAAGTTGGTGATCTTATCTGTTTATGTACTTATAATGATGGTGGGTACAGCTTCATACGCTGGAGCAATGGGACTTTAGACACTGGGGTGTCATGCTGCACATTGGATGAAGTCTAATCCCTAGACTCTAGGAATCTACTATTAGAGACAGGTTACTTTGCTGTGTACAATAGGTCTATGTGTATATATATATATCTGTAAAATATATGTTTATTTTGCCTCCCATAATAGAAAGACAAATTGTTCACTATAGCCTTTTGTTCCAGCAAGTGCCCATTTTTGTGGATCCTAGGGAACAGTGTGTACACTTTTTCTCCAGATCCTTTTTTAGCTGTTTTAATTAACTCTCAGAGGATGTGCATTAGCAGAGATGGAAAGCATTTGGTTACATGAAATTCTTTCTGTCTTTTTTTGGCTAGAGATTTTCGTACATGTAACAATGAGTCAGATTTTTCATAGGTCTTAGACCCTCCTGCAGGGCAGCAGAGATGGCTACCATCCACCAAAGATGCACGTTCTGCCTCCATGGTGAGGACTAGTGGCTAGAAAGTGCTATCCAGTCAGAGATTACTTTTTCCAGCCCCCTACCCATTGCATCTACCCTTTATTACATGAGTAGTTCTCGCTGATGGAATGTGAGCACCTGAGATTTGTCACTGAGGAGTTGACATGGTTATGAAGCAGGTGTGCCTTGTCCATCCTCTCCTTCCCATCTGCCCCTGACAGTGAAGGGTCTTGAGGCTGTAAAGGAAGATTGCAGCCACAAGATCAAAGGTCCTTGATTTTTGAATCGCTTCCTGCCTAGCACCAGTGGTGAAGTGTCCCATGAATGAGAAATAATTTTCTATTATGTTGGGCCACCACGACTTTTACAGTTCATCTGCTCGAGCATAGAACATTACTTCCACAACTAATGTCATCTAAGTTTGTTTCTGGAACAAAATAGTAGGTGTTCAACTAATGTTTTTGAATAGACACTTTTAAAAGGACTTGCTTCTTTTTGGAAGCTTGTTTGACGAGTCTTCATGTAAGGGAGCAGAAAAATAGTTCATGAGTAAAACCACAGATGTTGCAGAGAAGAGGCTCTGTTGGAAAACAACACAGGAATTAAGCACAGAGCAAATTACTTCTGAGCAGTAAGAGATGCAGATGGCATCCAGATCAGTTGTCTTTTATCTGATAATAGGTGTTGAACTTAAAATTTCTCTTACCCCACAGAGAAAAGGGCATACAAGTTGGCAATAATTATTTTACAATACCAGGAAGGAGTTGCATCTGTATTTTTAGCACTTGTGTGGCTCTAGGAAGCAAAAACAACAAAACATAGTGGGGTAAAAATAGCCAGAATGCTAAAGAAGACTTTCATTTCAATTGCAGTTGAAAGACTAAGAACTCCCTATAGCTGGTCATATTAAAAGTGAAAGAAGAGCTTCCTCAGCCCAATCAGGGCAGCCTGGTCTATAGATCACTCAATAAAATGACCTACTTTCTCACCGCCCCCCCATTGCATTTTCCAAACGGGCTGTGATGGCTCCTCTATTTCTTCCCAGTCTTTCAGGCTTAGTTGAAGTGTCACCTCCTTCATGAAGCCTCTCCTGTTTTTCCTTTGTCTTTTCCTCTTCTGTGTTCTCATAGCACAGTTCTATTCTACATGCAGGAATCAGATCACATTACTGTAGTTTTCTGTTTATAATGAGTTCTTCCCATCAGACTGAGCTCCTTGAAGTTATGCACTGAATTTATCATTGTAACCCAGCCCTGGCACAATGTTAAATTTAAAAAAGTTATATCATGTTTCCAAATGAATAAATGAGAGTTTTCATTGAAGTTTTGAAGACACATCTGAGAACATCTCAAATTTTTCTTAATGCACAATGTAATAAAAAAATTATTTATTTCAATTTGCTATTATTATCATTATCATTATTATTTGATTTGATCAGACAGAAAGAGAGAGAGAGAAAGAGAAAGCAAGAAAGCAAGCTGCCAGGTCCAGGATGTGAGCCACAGTGAACTATATGAGAATCCAGTACCTTTAACCACCACACTCCCTCTTGGCCCCATGTATTATGTAATTTATTTCCTTAAGATAAAAATGAAGTAGCTTGGAAAATCTCAATAAAAAATTATTTTTTCCTTTTTTCCTGTGTGTTTTTTAAACTGGTGCAGTTCTTCAACCTAAAATACTTTTATCATTTTGAAGCTCTGAATTCAGGAATGTCTGAAAAAAATTTTATCACATTTATTTTTCTGTATTGTGCCCAAAGGTTAACATTTGTTCTTTTAATTTGTTCTTTTAATATGTGTGTGTGTGTGTGTGTATGTGTGTGTGTGTGTATATATATATCAAGGTTTTTGCCATCGGGCACATGTGCTCACCAGAAAGAGATAGAGAGAAACAGTAAGAAGAAAAGTGAAAAATCACCCTCCAGGGAATGGCCATGCCACAATCCCTTCTCCTTCATTTTCCTCTTGGGATTTTGGGCATGCTCGCGTATGTGCCCGCTGTGATTTTCAAGCTGCCAGGTGTAGGACTTGAACCATTGTCAGCCATTTGAAAGTCCAGAGCTTTAACCACTACTTCACCTGCCAGGCCCAATAAAATAGTTTTTTAAAGAACAATTTAGAACAATTTTAGATTTATAGAAAATTTGAGATGATAGTTTTGCCTGTAACCGACGTTTGCACTAGAACTGTACATTTGTTCCAGTTAATGAACCAGTAATGATATATTATTATTAATGAAAGATGATAGTGTATTCAGTTTTTCTTGTGTTTTACCCAAGTTATTTTATAGTTTAGAATTCAATCCAGGATACCACATTGCATGTATTTGTCATGCTTCCTTTTAGCTGTGATAGTTCTGCAGACTTTCCATATTTTTGAAACTCTTGATAGTTCTGAACAGCTTTGGTGAATAATTTTTCAGAGTGACCCTCTATTCTAATTTGTTTATTGTTTTTCTCATGAATCAACTGGTATTGTGGGTTTTGGAAGAAAACTACAGATATAAAGTGCCATTTCATCACACTATACCGAGTACACACTATCAACGTGACTTATACTGTGGATGTTGACTTCAATGGCCTGGGTTAAGAGAGAGTTTCTGTAATTTGAATATATCCCCTCTAAATTTATGTTGAAATTTGGGTCCATTGTGAAGGCGTTAAAAGGATGGAAACTTAATTCAATTAAGATGTTGAAAGGTAGAACTTTTGACAGGTGATTAGGAATAGAGAAAGTCACTGGGATGAGGGCCCCATGACTGAATTCTGGTGGCTCAATAAAAGGGAGAGAGACCAGAGACATGGACGTGGGTATTTATGCAAGCTTTTCCCTTTTCTCCATGTGATACTCTTCACTGCCTTCCAACTCTACAGGGTCTCTCCACCAAGAAGGCCCTCACCAGATGTGGCCCCTTATTCTTGGCCTTCAAACCTGTGAGTTAAATAAACCTGTATTCTTATAAATTACCTAGGGTAGTATCCAGTTGTTAGCAAAAGAAAAATAGACCAAACCAATAGTGTCTGTCGGGTTTCTTCACGCATAGTTACTGTTTCCCTCCTTTCCATACTATAGTCTTTGGAAGGAAGTCATTGTATACAGCCCACACTTAAGGAGTAGGGAGTTATGTTTCTTTTCTTGAAGGGAGAGTCTCTGCATAAACTGTGAGGAATTCTTCTGCATCAAAGATTTCTCTATTCTCTTCCATCAATTCATTTATATAATCATTTATTTATATTGGTATGGGCTGATGGATATTCATTCTTCATTTTTATATTTTGGCATAAATTGCATTATTATTTTATTTATCTTATTTTTCAACCATTCATTTTTTGCCACTGGTATATCTTTCAGTTGACTCTGTCCTTCGATATGCAACTGTCAACATGGGGTTTTTATGGGTGTGTTTTCTCCTTTTTTTTTTTTTTCGTAATTTAATTTTCAACCCTACAAGATGCTCCACTATCCTCTTCTATATTACCTGTGCCAGCTCAGACATGTCCCAGAATCAGAAATTTCTCCAAGGAGTCCCGGTTCTTTTAGTTGGACAATGGCATTAGAAACCAAGATTTGGGTGGTAGGTGTGCTCATTGCTACTGGGTTGTCATTGCTTCTGGGCCCTCTCAGATGACTGAGCAAAATAAAAATGTGTGAATACTTATGTATGTGTATATATATTCTCATATACAACCATCTGTATTAATTTAAATATGAGTTCTTTCTGATATCTAGGCCTATCAGTAGGCCAGTACCATTACCATCTTTAATCCATTACCACTTGAATGACCATTTTAGCCTCCCCTTGCTCATCTGTAAATTCGTACTCCAACAATGAGAATTCTAGCTCCCATTGCCCATCATCCATTTTAATTATTATTCCAGTGTACATGTATAGTAATATCAGAATTCATACCCATATCAAAATGTTAATGACTAGACCACAGAGTTTATGTGCAGTTTTTTTCTGCTTTCAGTCTTACAGACTCCACTTACTCTGTAAAATCCTTAAGTCAGCACATTTCCCCAGCCTCTCCAGTGAAATCACTTTATGCTTTTTAATGCAGCTAGATTTTCTTGTCACTGCCTGCATTCTATCCTGGGATTCCCTTGCATCTTAAATGTTTCAAAAATTGCTTACATGAAGATTTGCACATTGCACAATAAAGTTCCACAGATTTTTACAAATGCAAAATGTCAAGTATCCACTATTACAGAATCATACAGAATAGTTTCATTGCCCTAAAACATTGCCCCTGCTTCACCTATTTAAACCTCTCTCCCACTCCCAATCCTCTGGCAACTTCTGATCTTCTCATTGTCTCCATAGTGTTATTTTTTTCAGAATGTCATACAATTGGAATATGCATTATATAGACTGTTCATATTGCCTTCTTCTGGTTTTCAGTTGTGATTTTAGATTAATCCATGTCTTTTGTGGTTTGACAGCTCACTTAATTTTTAGACATTTCAACCAATGCTTATTATACATTTACTGTCATATATATTGTGGTGAAATATACATAACAGGGACCAGCAGATGGTGTAATGGTTACATTGCTGGACTCTCATGCAGGCTACTGCAATTTGAGTCCTGGATCTGGCAGCTTAAAACTCACGCCAGATGTATGTGTGTGCGTGCCTAAAATCCCAAGAGAAGAATGGAGGAGAAGGGATTGCAGTGTGGACATCCCCCTTGGGGGTGATTTTTTGCGTTCTGTGTCTCTGTCTCTCTGATGAGCACATGTGTCCTATACCAAAAATCTCTCTCTCTAAAAAAATACATAACATAAAATTTATCATTTAAACCATGATATTAAGTACATTTCTCTATTTTCTGTCTCTATGACTGCCTATTCTCATATAAATAAAATCATACAGTATTTGTTCTTTTATGTATGGTTTGTTTTACCTTGCATAATGTTTCTGAGGATAATCTGAGCTGTAGCACATGTTGAAATATTATTTGTTTTTAAGGCTGACTAGTATTTCATTATATACCACATTTTCTTTATACATTCTTTTGTTGATGCATACTCAGGTTGTTTCCACCTTTGGCTATTATGAATAATGCTGCTATGGGACCAGCAGTTAGTGTAATGGCTATGTCGCTGAACTCCCAAGTAGCTGAGTCCCAGACCCAGTGGCTTAAACTCATGCCAGGCGCAGGTGCTTACATGCCCAAGATCCCGAGAGGAGAATGGAGGAGAAGGGATTGTGGAGTGGCCATCTCCCCTGGGGGGGGGGTGATTTCTCGCTTTTTGTCTCTCTGTCTCTCTCTGTCTTTCTGGCGAGGAGTGCACATGCCCTATAGCAAAAAAAAAAAAAAAACCAAAAAACAAACAAACAAAAAAACCAGCCACCACATTATGTAAGTAAAAATGGAAACTGAATATTAGGAAAGGCTTCTAACAATGCTATCATTTTGAGGGTGTAATTATCTCTTCAAAGAAGTGGAAGACTCTCCTTTATTTAGTCTCTTAGAAAATACCTGTCCAGCTAGAAATCCAGAGCCTGGCAGCAACAATGCACTCACCAGAAAGGGTCTTGATAACCCCAGGCTTTGATTTCTTTGATTCTGGAATAATTCAAAAGAGCATTTATTCATTCAGACAAGTACACTGTATCAAGGGTTTTTTTGTTTGTTTTTCTTTGTTAAGTCAAACTTTAGAGGGAAATAAAACCCCTAGATCCTGGAGAATCAAGCATTGGTGCTGGTTAGCCTTACAGTCTGTGCCAGGCCGGGCATCTGCGAGTGTTTGGCCAGGGGAGGTGAGGAGTGTCAGGACATCAGTGTTGGATGGGAAACCTGTGC
>NW_006159674.1:2489013-2497450 GCF_000334495.1 Tupaia belangeri chinensis | reverse complement strand
TATATATATATCAAGGTTTTTGCCATCGGGCACATGTGCTCACCAGAAAGAGATAGAGAGAAACAGTAAGAAGAAAAGTGAAAAATCACCCTCCAGGGAATGGCCATGCCACAATCCCTTCTCCTTCATTTTCCTCTTGGGATTTTGGGCATGCTCGCGTATGTGCCCGCTGTGATTTTCAAGCTGCCAGGTGTAGGACTTGAACCATTGTCAGCCATTTGAAAGTCCAGAGCTTTAACCACTACTTCACCTGCCAGGCCCAATAAAATAGTTTTTTAAAGAACAATTTAGAACAATTTTAGATTTATAGAAAATTTGAGATGATAGTTTTGCCTGTAACCGACGTTTGCACTAGAACTGTACATTTGTTCCAGTTAATGAACCAGTAATGATATATTATTATTAATGAAAGATGATAGTGTATTCAGTTTTTCTTGTGTTTTACCCAAGTTATTTTATAGTTTAGAATTCAATCCAGGATACCACATTGCATGTATTTGTCATGCTTCCTTTTAGCTGTGATAGTTCTGCAGACTTTCCATATTTTTGAAACTCTTGATAGTTCTGAACAGCTTTGGTGAATAATTTTTCAGAGTGACCCTCTATTCTAATTTGTTTATTGTTTTTCTCATGAATCAACTGGTATTGTGGGTTTTGGAAGAAAACTACAGATATAAAGTGCCATTTCATCACACTATACCGAGTACACACTATCAACGTGACTTATACTGTGGATGTTGACTTCAATGGCCTGGGTTAAGAGAGAGTTTCTGTAATTTGAATATATCCCCTCTAAATTTATGTTGAAATTTGGGTCCATTGTGAAGGCGTTAAAAGGATGGAAACTTAATTCAATTAAGATGTTGAAAGGTAGAACTTTTGACAGGTGATTAGGAATAGAGAAAGTCACTGGGATGAGGGCCCCATGACTGAATTCTGGTGGCTCAATAAAAGGGAGAGAGACCAGAGACATGGACGTGGGTATTTATGCAAGCTTTTCCCTTTTCTCCATGTGATACTCTTCACTGCCTTCCAACTCTACAGGGTCTCTCCACCAAGAAGGCCCTCACCAGATGTGGCCCCTTATTCTTGGCCTTCAAACCTGTGAGTTAAATAAACCTGTATTCTTATAAATTACCTAGGGTAGTATCCAGTTGTTAGCAAAAGAAAAATAGACCAAACCAATAGTGTCTGTCGGGTTTCTTCACGCATAGTTACTGTTTCCCTCCTTTCCATACTATAGTCTTTGGAAGGAAGTCATTGTATACAGCCCACACTTAAGGAGTAGGGAGTTATGTTTCTTTTCTTGAAGGGAGAGTCTCTGCATAAACTGTGAGGAATTCTTCTGCATCAAAGATTTCTCTATTCTCTTCCATCAATTCATTTATATAATCATTTATTTATATTGGTATGGGCTGATGGATATTCATTCTTCATTTTTATATTTTGGCATAAATTGCATTATTATTTTATTTATCTTATTTTTCAACCATTCATTTTTTGCCACTGGTATATCTTTCAGTTGACTCTGTCCTTCGATATGCAACTGTCAACATGGGGTTTTTATGGGTGTGTTTTCACCTTTTTTTTTTTTTCGTAATTTAATTTTCAACCCTACAAGATGCTCCACTATCCTCTTCTATATTACCTGTGCCAGCTCAGACATGTCCCAGAATCAGAAATTTCTCCAAGGAGTCCCGGTTCTTTTAGTTGGACAATGGCATTAGAAACCAAGATTTGGGTGGTAGGTGTGCTCATTGCTACTGGGTTGTCATTGCTTCTGGGCCCTCTCAGATGACTGAGCAAAATAAAAATGTGTGAATACTTATGTATGTGTATATATATTCTCATATACAACCATCTGTATTAATTTAAATATGAGTTCTTTCTGATATCTAGGCCTATCAGTAGGCCAGTACCATTACCATCTTTAATCCATTACCACTTGAATGACCATTTTAGCCTCCCCTTGCTCATCTGTAAATTCGTACTCCAACAATGAGAATTCTAGCTCCCATTGCCCATCATCCATTTTAATTATTATTCCAGTGTACATGTATAGTAATATCAGAATTCATACCCATATCAAAATGTTAATGACTAGACCACAGAGTTTATGTGCAGTTTTTTTCTGCTTTCAGTCTTACAGACTCCACTTACTCTGTAAAATCCTTAAGTCAGCACATTTCCCCAGCCTCTCCAGTGAAATCACTTTATGCTTTTTAATGCAGCTAGATTTTCTTGTCACTGCCTGCATTCTATCCTGGGATTCCCTTGCATCTTAAATGTTTCAAAAATTGCTTACATGAAGATTTGCACATTGCACAATAAAGTTCCACAGATTTTTACAAATGCAAAATGTCAAGTATCCACTATTACAGAATCATACAGAATAGTTTCATTGCCCTAAAACATTGCCCCTGCTTCACCTATTTAAACCTCTCTCCCACTCCCAATCCTCTGGCAACTTCTGATCTTCTCATTGTCTCCATAGTGTTATTTTTTTCAGAATGTCATACAATTGGAATATGCATTATATAGACTGTTCATATTGCCTTCTTCTGGTTTTCAGTTGTGATTTTAGATTAATCCATGTCTTTTGTGGTTTGACAGCTCACTTAATTTTTAGACATTTCAACCAATGCTTATTATACATTTACTGTCATATATATTGTGGTGAAATATACATAACAGGGACCAGCAGATGGTGTAATGGTTACATTGCTGGACTCTCATGCAGGCTACTGCAATTTGAGTCCTGGATCTGGCAGCTTAAAACTCACGCCAGATGTATGTGTGTGCGTGCCTAAAATCCCAAGAGAAGAATGGAGGAGAAGGGATTGCAGTGTGGACATCCCCCTTGGGGGTGATTTTTTGCGTTCTGTGTCTCTGTCTCTCTGATGAGCACATGTGTCCTATACCAAAAATCTCTCTCTCTAAAAAAATACATAACATAAAATTTATCATTTAAACCATGATATTAAGTACATTTCTCTATTTTCTGTCTCTATGACTGCCTATTCTCATATAAATAAAATCATACAGTATTTGTTCTTTTATGTATGGTTTGTTTTACCTTGCATAATGTTTCTGAGGATAATCTGAGCTGTAGCACATGTTGAAATATTATTTGTTTTTAAGGCTGACTAGTATTTCATTATATACCACATTTTCTTTATACATTCTTTTGTTGATGCATACTCAGGTTGTTTCCACCTTTGGCTATTATGAATAATGCTGCTATGGGACCAGCAGTTAGTGTAATGGCTATGTCGCTGAACTCCCAAGTAGCTGAGTCCCAGACCCAGTGGCTTAAACTCATGCCAGGCGCAGGTGCTTACATGCCCAAGATCCCGAGAGGAGAATGGAGGAGAAGGGATTGTGGAGTGGCCATCTCCCCTGGGGGGGGGGTGATTTCTCGCTTTTTGTCTCTCTGTCTCTCTCTGTCTTTCTGGCGAGGAGTGCACATGCCCTATAGCAAAAAAAAAAAAAAAACCAAAAAACAAACAAACAAAAAAACCAGCCACCACATTATGTAAGTAAAAATGGAAACTGAATATTAGGAAAGGCTTCTAACAATGCTATCATTTTTTTTTTTTTTTTCTGAATAATATGAGTGAAGCAAGCCAGGCTATGAAGGAGAGACATTGTATGTCCCCACTTAATATATACCAAGTGTTCACCCTCTATGACTGAAACGGATTGACTAAAGGTTATAGAAACATAGTAAATGGATGTAAATACCAGATATAGTGTGTGTGAAAGAGTAGGGTCTGAGGAAGGACATTTAGAAGAAAAATAGAGAGGCAAAGCATTAACGGGACAAAGATATGTGCTATTATCTGTTGAAGATATTTTATAGTTTTATCAACTGGACTAGGGAGAAATGTTTATCTGTTGAAATATTAACTTTGTAAGCTAAATAATGTGATTGAATGTATAAAAGAAAATGAAATAAAAAAAGAAAAAAAAATCCATTATATAGACATACCACAGTTTACTCATTCACCTTCTGAAAGACGTGACTGTGCTTCCATTTACTGGCAATTATGAATAAAGCTGCTAGAAACATTTGCCTGTTGGTTTTGTGTAGACATGTTTTCAAACCAGCTAACTATGTAGGAGTACAATTGCTGGATCATCTAGTAAGACTATATATAGCTTTGCAAAAAAATAGGACCAGCAGGTGGCATAGTGGCTAAGGCACTGAACTACCACATGGGAGACCCTAGTTCAAGTCCTGAACCTGGTGGCTAGTGTGTGTTTGTGTGTGCCCAAAATCCTGAGAGGAGAATGGAGGAGAAGGGATTGTGGCATGGTCATTCTCCTGGGTGTTGGGGGACTAGAGATTTCTTACTTTCCCTCTCTCTGTTTCTCTTGGAAAAGCACACAGGCCCTATGGCAAAAACCTACAAACAAACAAACTGCTAAACTGCCTTACAAAGTGGTTTCACTATCCCATCAGCAATGATTGAGAGTAACTTTTGCCCCATATTCTCACCAGTGTTGTGTATTGTTAATAGTTTGGATGTTAGTCATTTTAACACATATGCAGTGCTATTTTATTGTTGTTTGAATTTGCAGTTCCCTAATGCATAATGTGGACCATTTTTACTTGCTTATTCACCATCTGTATATCTTCATTGATGAGGTTATCTATTTAGATATTTGACCAATTTTTAATTGTGTGTGTGTGTGTGTGTTTCCAATTTGAAGGTGTTCTTCTTAGGTGTGGATTTTTTGATATTTATTTGGTTGGTATTCTCTGAATTTCTAGATCTGTGGTTTGGCATCTCCCACTAAAGTCGGAAATAATACCAGCCTCAATATATTTTGTGATTTTTTCCTCTCTTTCTCTCTCATTCTTTCTTTTCTGGTATTTCAGTTACTCTGTTATATCTTTCAAATTACACCCACCATTCTTGTGTATCCTGTTCTGTTTTCCATTTAATTTTAGAAAATGTTTATTGATGTATCTTGTGGTTTCCTGATTCTTTTTTCATCTGTGTCTAGTCTATTGAGGAATCCATCAAAAACATTCTTTATTTCTGCTACAGTGTTTTTAATTTCTTCCATGTCTTTCTGATTCTTTCTTAGAGTTTCCATTTCCTTACATTATTCACCTGTCTTTGCGTGTTGCCTACCTTTTCCTTTAAAGCTCTTACCATATTAATTAAAGCATTTAAAATTCCAGGCCAGATAGTTCTCAAGTCTTTTTTTTTTTTTTTGAGAGGTTTTTGCTATAGGTCGCATGCACTCGCCAGAAAGACAGAGACAGAGAAATAGAAAGCAAGAAATCATCCCCCTGGGGGGATGGCCACACTGCAATCCCTTCTCCATTCTCCTCTTGGGATCTTGGGCACGCACGCACACGTGCCCAGCATGAGTTTAAGCCACTGGGTCCAGGACTAGAATAAGGGTTGACTACATGGGAGTCCAGTGATATAGCCATTACACTAACTGTTGGTACTGATTCTCATTCTTTATGCTTGATTAGTCATTTCAGACTTCTGGTTTGCAGTATTTGTAATTCTTTTTTGAAAGTCAAACACGATGTAACCCATAGTAAGAACTGACGTGCGAGACTGCATGTTGATCTGGCTCTGAGTTTTGCTGTTTCTAACATTTGTCATAACTGAAGGTGCCATGGATTTCAAATTATTCCAATGTTCTTTTTATGAACTCACTGTTGTCTTTGGGTTTCCCTAAAAATTCCTTCTTAAAAAGAGTCTGAATTTGAACCCCTTTTGTAAATGATGCACTGTTATACTGAGGCCTTATTAACACAGTGTTAAGTGTGTGAGGAGTTACGTTATATAATCTTAAGATTATCTCAGTATTTAATGGATCTTGTCTGGTGCTATAAGCTTCATGGAAGTTTCTCGCTTATATTTCCTCCCCCTACTAGTGGTTAGGAGGCTAGAGAGGGCTGGAGTTTGGCAGCTGTTCTTCTGCCTACTATGTTCTTCTGCTCAAGTCTTTTTCACTGGGGCATAACACTTCAAAATGATTATTTCTCCCTTTGTCAAAGGCATGAAGTGGTTTTCGCTGGCTCCTTATTATTGAAAAACTGGTGAGGTTCTTGGAGATAAAATACATGAAAATGTTAGGGGCCTACCTGGGACTGGAGTCCACAGGAATTTCTCATTCTCATGCTAGTTTACACTCAGCCCAAAGCAATTCACCCAAATAGCTATTTTAAGTACTCTTACCAATTCATGGCTCCAGTGGGTTCTGTTCTGTGTAAGCTGATCTTGGCTGTGTTTCTTTGTATTCTTTTGTATTTCCAGATTTGAGGTCTGCCTTAAAACCTCTGTTCTCTGATGGTCTTGTGCTAGGCAGGTAGCTAGTAATGAGCAGGTCACCCTAAGAAAATAGCAAAAGGAAACATGCCACATCAATTTCAATTTATCAGGAGTTATAACCAGACCCTCCATGAAAATGCCTTCTTCCCACCCAGCTCCTGGCACCAGGAAGGTGAGACAAATTCCATTTTTCTTCCTTGGTACCTGAAGAAGGCACACAAGGATGGTTGTAAATTTCCCTTATCATTCTTCATAAATACAAAAACACCCAACCAAACATTTTGGTCAACATCCTGATTCCCACTGGGGTAATAAACTAATTGGGCAGTTCATCCCAATAAGGATGCTCCTGTCAGCATTGCTCACATTGGGCATGCACAGTTAGGTAATCAAATTGCTCCAATTCTTTACCTGTGGGAGAGTGTACAAGCACAAGAAGAATCCCATGAATTCAAACAAAGAACATAGAAAGTATGACAGACCTCCCACTGTTCAATATTTATTATCACCTCTAGTAATAAAAATAATACCTAACCATGCCAAATGCAGTTGCTACATAGCAGCCTGCCCGCCCCAAACTCTTCCGGGTATATTGCTTTTCTAAAATCTTTCTTTCCTATTAAATTCTCTTCTGTATCTTCTTTTATTGTGGCCATGGCTTTATTTTACATCTAGGGACAGGTCTCTAATTGTAGTTATCTGGACCCAAAGAAGCAAGGATTTTACAAAACACAGCTCAAAACGCTCCCATAAATAACAATCCAAGAATAGTCAGTGGTTTTGTTTGTCCAGATTTTTTTCTTGTTATGAGGATGGGAATGACAACTTTTAAGCTCTTTATATGTTGGCACTAAACCTGAATGTCTCTTAATATTCACTTCTTGGTGTTAAAAACTTCTTTGAACAAGAGGTCTTGACAAATAGCCCTCTATAAATGTAAGGTACAGGCATTACTAAAATTCTATGAATTTGATAGACTGTTGTCATCTTGAAAAAGGAAGAGAGAAATTTCATCATTGTGGATGATGAAAGGGGTGATGGCTTCTGCTGTCCAATGGGTTAAAGATGGGCCTCTACTGCAGATTGCACTTGAGCCTTGTGAATTTGAGGTGAAGTTAATTAGAAAGATGTGATGTTTTACCACAATTAGATTTTAAGTGTAGCGACAGGGGTCATTTATGCCCCCTCTGAATGCTTCAGAGACAGATCATTAAAAATCTTCTACCTTTGGCAAAAACAAAGAGGAAAAAAAGATAAAAGTGGCATTTCTCCTGCACCTTGCCCGGTCTGCAGACATCAAACAAAGGGAAGTAAAAATGGAAAATAACAGGATATCTGAACTGTCAGGAAAGATACTCAAGCATATGGGATGGAAAATTACAAGTGTACATGTGCAGTCTTAGGACTTTAATTGGAGGCAGGATCAGGGAAATGTGTTTCAATGTGTGTCTTCAGGCCTGTCGGTGAGAAATGAGACATGTCAACCTGATGTGATTAGTGGAGATTCAACGAGGCTGGGATGTAACCATGAAATTTCAGACTGAGGAAGACCTGCCGGGGAACATGGTGGTGATTTCTTCTTTTAGATTTTATCAGAAGCAGCCAGAGGGCAGCACAGCAGCCTGGTTTTAAATGTCAAAAACTTCTCTAGATGGACTCTTGTGTTGAAGGAAAGGAACCACAGATGGTGCTTCTTATTCCAGGTTCACAGACACCACCCACAAACACACCAGACAAAGATACAGTCAGGCATTCAAGTAAGAATAAAAATAAACACCTAAAACTCAGAGAAGCTGGAAAAAAAAATGACAGTAAAGCCTTAATCCATCAGTCATAGAAAAAAAAGAGAATGCTGGGCACATAGTAGGTTGGCAAATTCATTAAACTCTTCCACAGAGAACTTTCAATCCTGAATAGAATTGAAATCCTTTAAGGAAAAAGTTAAAAAAAAAAACAAAACTGTGCCAGTCAGCGATGTGGTGAAGGTGGCTTAACCAATCACATGAATAACTGCTAGGATGGAGCACTGAACCTAGCAGCCTGAAAAAGACGCTGGACAGGTGTGTGTGTGTGTGTGTGTGTGTGTGTGTGTGTGTGTGTGTACATATCCCAAAAGGAAAAATGGAGGAGAG
>NW_006159674.1:2463109-2488731 GCF_000334495.1 Tupaia belangeri chinensis | reverse complement strand
ACCCGAGCAGACTGAGAAAAACACTGGAGAGGTGTGTGTGTGTGTGTGTGTGTGTGTGTGTGTGTGTGTCCAAATCCCAAAAGGAAAAATGGAGAAGAGATTGTGATGTGACCATCCCCCATGAGGGGGCGCTCTCTTTCCCGCTCTCTTTCTTTGTCCATTGTGGGTGCTCTCTAGCAAATTAAAAACAACAACCCCAAAAAATTTTTAAAAGATTAAAAAAAATTGTGACACATACATAGTTTGAAAAAAACTCCGTATCTCAAATACCTCTGGGAAATTGTTTTAAAGTCAGTCCTGCTTTAGTCTAATGGCCTGCCCTGTCTGCCTGTCTACTTTGAGAAATGATTCCTAAGAAATTATAGAATGATGACCCTAAACCTATTAAAAATAGATTTAATTCCATTCACCAGATTTTTACTCTCAAGAATGACTCATGTATTTCAGAAAGTTTTTTGCGGAAGTTGTTCCTGCCTAATCCTTAGGTAATCAGAAAATCTGATTAAGAAAATTCCATTATTATTGAGAATTTTAGTTAATGTATTCCTTTTATCTATTGTTCTTTGGTTTGAGCCATACCCAGTTATATTCAGGGGCATTTGGGATATAAAATTCAGTCTATGAAACAAAATGGGTTAAATCAAGATTAATTTTCCTTAGTTTATAGCACCATAATAAATTTAAGCTAAGCTAATAATCCTATTGCATCATTCTATAATCATGAGCTATTGTTCAGGAAGGGACTTGGTCCATAAATACATGGGACCATTTTTTTCAAACACCAAAGAAAGGTATATAATACGTATGAGAATACTTTTGTGGATTCATGATAAACTAGTAAAGTTCTGAGTTTTCCTAGGAAATTTGGGATAGATAGTCACTATATCCACCACTAATCATTTTCATTGGCTTGGAAAAGTTTGAGATTGCCAAGTCCATTCATCCATTCATTTAATGTTGGGTCTTACCAGTTATCCAGCCTTTCCAGTTGTCCAGAAGATCATCTGGTTGGAGCTGTTTGATTTTTGCTTAGCACTTTTCCTAATAGAAGATGTGCCTCTTCTTAAATGTCACTGTTGTGGAGATGCATGTTTCTCCTTCTCTGACAGATGCTTCACTTGAGTCTGTGTCACAGACTTTCAATTGACCTTGCCTCAAATGAAATTTTGACTAGTCCAGAATCTGTAATTAACAAAAGCAAAAAGCTTTGGTTGCTTCTGATTTTTGTGAAGATCAATCAGTTGAAATAATAGTTCCAGGCCAATTTCTGAAGGCCCAGAATGTCAATAGTTACTCATTTTGGAAAAGGGACCAGATAAAACAAAGATAAAAGCAAGGGTTCAAGGCTTGATATTTTGAGTTGTTTGTTTTTAAGACGTTTTCCCCTTTTGGAGAAGTGGCGTCTATACTCTTTCGAAACATGAATGTGAAGATGAGTGTGCTTAATTTAACACCATACAGAAAGATATTTATGGATCTTCAAGCTTTTGCCTTTTAAAGTTGTTACTACTGTTTTTGTTAATAATATCACCACTATTGCATCATTTTCCACTTATTTAATTCTTTCATTCAATAACTATTCCTTAAGTGTCTGTAAGTCCAGAGCAATGACAATTTGTTCTCTCTTTTGCTTGCTCCCCAATGCCTTATTATATTTTTTTATTTAAGTAAATCTTAAATAATCACTAGTCACTTTTGGCATTTGTTATTATCTATTAAATAGCAAGTGTTTACTGACAAAGTATAAGGGAAAATAAGTACAGACCTTTCCATCAGCTAAGCCATGTCTAGGTGTAATTCTGAGGCATAAAAACAAGTATGTGTAGGTAGGCAGGGGTGTGTGTGTGTGTGTGTGTGTGTGTGTGTGTATTTGTGTTCGTATCAGTCTGCCTCTGCTTTCAGCACCCCCATATATAATCTTTCTTGCTGCCCCATTTCTTTTTCCTTTTCTCCCTGAAAATCTGTATCCTAGACCTATAGGGCTCTTTGTGTCTATATGTAATGATGAAACCAAGCAACACACATCAGATGACCTTCTGATTTATTTAAATGCCTGGATATCAGAAATGGCTGAACCTTGAATGAGTGAATGAATGAATGGGTTTGGCAGTCTCAGCAAAGTCTCCAAACTTTACAAAGCCAATAGAAAGAGTAATGGAGAATACAGTGACCACTCATTTTCACTTTTCTAGGTTATCTCAACATTTTTAATAGTGCGTTATCAATCTATAAAAGTATTTTTATTCTTATTATGTACCCTAATTTGGAGTTCAGAAAAAATGGCTCATGTATTTACCTTTCCAAGTTACAGGTTAATAGTGGCTTAGCTATTGTCACTCAAAAGATGTTTTCCTATTGCTGTGGAATATTGGAAGATCAAAGCAATAAATGTCTAATGCTAGGATTTTGGGATTACTTGAGGTCTTGGTGGAGATAAAGTTCTTTTTGGACAGAGAACAGCCTGGCACATGTCATTTCACACCAAACAATCTGCCACTCATTCAGTCTGTAATTAAGACACCACTAACTCCTTTGTTTACAGTGCTTGACAGGTGATAATTTCTTCAGACTGTGGCATATGAACCTTCTAGGGGTAGAATATGCAACTAGGTAAAAGGGAATGGAAAATTTTATGTAAGCTACACTTAAGGGTACAAGTATTAATAGTTTTTGGAGAAGATTCTTTTAGGTTCAATTTTGCAATAATCCCAGGTTTGACATCTGGAAGCCGTAGATTACATAGAACTTTCAAAGCAGAGGCTCTGTGTTGAAAATCTAAATATCTTTCAAACCATCTTACACAAATAGGTGCTCAATAATTCCTTGGTGACTGAAAGTAACAAAGATAGTGGTTGCTCTTTTCATCATAGAGAAAAATAGCTGTTCTCATTTTTTTTTATGTGAATCTAAACATCAAGGACCAATAAATCAAAGATGAGTACTTCTTTTGCTTTTATTTCAATTTATCAGAGAGGGTGAAGGTCATTTTGGGTAAGGACTTGAGTCTTCAATAGAGTATATCAAGATGGATAAAAATCAAAGTATTAGAAGAAAATAATTTGGAACCCCCCCCCTTTTTTTTTCTTTTTTTTGGAGAGGTTATTTATTTATTTATTTATTTATTTATTTATTTATTTAGCTATAGGGCACATGTGCTCGCCAGACAGACAGAGAGAGACAGAAAGATAGAAAGCAAGAAATCACCCCCCCAGGGGGATGGCTATGCTGCAATCCCTTCTCCTCCATTCTCCTCTCAGGATCTTGGGCACACACGCACATGCGCCCAGCGTGAGTTTAAGTCACCGGGTCCGGGACTTGAACTGCGGTCGACAACATGTGAGTCCAGCGACATAGCCATTACACTAACTGCTGGTCCCTGGAAACCTTTGATAAGATAAATAAAAACAAAAACAAAAACTTAGGCAATGATAATTTTGGTGCAATGGGAATTTTTATCCTTCTAATGATAATCATTGTATTATTTTTCTTTATGACTATGGAAGTAGCACATTCATTGGAAAAAAATAATTAAATGCAGAGAAAAATGTTTTTAAAAAATTGCCATCTAGATATAACTGCCATTGACATTTTGTCAGATAGTCATGTCATTCATTTATTTTTTAATTCTTTTTAATTATTTATTTTATTTTATTTATTCATTCATTTATATTTTGTTTGACCAGAGAGAGACAGAGGGTGAGAGTGAGAGAGAGAGGAAGTGAGAAAGCAAGCCACCAGATTCAGGACTTGAACCCTGGTCGGCCATGTGGGAGTGTCCAGTGCCTTAACCACCACACCACCTGCTGGTCCCCTCATTTATTTTTTTTTTAAATGAATAGTGACTAAAAGCATTTAGCATTTTTTTGTTTGCAAAGATGGAATTATAATAAAACAGAGTTTTACAACTGCCCTTTATACTCTACCTATACTTAGCTTTCCATGTTAATAAACAACAATCTAGATAGATGCCATATGGAAATTTTGTGTCACAAACTCACTGGTACTTGTGGAGATTAGCCCATTCTCATGGTTTGTCTTCTAATACAATATTGAAACTGCTTGCACTTGACCAGCCTTCAAGAATGTACTTTAAAGCCCATGATGTGAAGATGTCCAGTGAATTCTGTTAATCACTGAATGATCATCCTGTGTGCTGGGTCTAGGCTGCAACTGATGCTGTTTATTAAGAGATCTGAATTCTTGTGAACATCGCACTGAATGGGGAAAAGCTAAAAGCTTTCCCATTGAAAACTGGAACAAGTCAAGGCTGCCCACTCTACTCCTTTTTAACATAGTATGGAAGTCCTAGCCAATGCAATCAGACAAAGAGCAAAGTAAAAAACATGCAGATAGGAAAAGAAGTTAAACTGTCCCTATTTGTAGATGATATGATTATATACCTAGAAAATCCAAAGAAAACCATGAAAAATTCCTAGAAGTGAAAAAGGAATTCAGTAAAGTTGCAGGATACAAAGTCAATATACAATAATCTATAGCATTTTTATACATCAATGATGAACAGACAGACAGAATGAAGACAGCAATCAGATTTATAATAGCTATAAAACAAATAAGATACCTATGAATAAATCTAACTGAAGAAGTGAAAGACCTTTACAATGAGAACTATGAAAAACTGAAAAAACAAATTATGATATTGAAAAAAATAGAAGGACATTTTATGCTTTAGATTGGATTCTCAGTCCTCTTTTCTTCAAGAAGGAACATGCCACCTTTATAAAAGGGGTAGTCCTCAACTGAGAAACTGAAATTAGTTTTTGAGGCAGCTTGAAAAAGTACATGTCTTGCTTTCTGCTTACTTGCTGGAAGTTCTGCTTATCCCACAGGATTTGGGAACCTTTTTACTTTATCTATGTAGCTCTTACTTTTCTGACAGAAACATCCCACTTTTCAGAAATACCAAATAAGTATTTGTTGAAATCCATGTCATGATGAATCTTTTACCTGCTAATAATAATACTATCTTATGTGCAGTAGGAGTGGGACTTCAAATTTAGGAACAAGGATTTTTCTGCTGAGGACTTGCCATGTGGGTTTGGCTTGTGGGTTGTTCTTCAATTTTTTTTTAGAAATATATCCACTTCCTGGTTTAACTTAACTTGAATTACTCTGATTTTGCAACTGAAACAAGAAGTAAAACTAGCTTCTCTAAGTATTTTAATAAATATTTTACCAGACTGTGTTTTTATTTAGTGAGTTTTTGGAGAGATTTTTGCTATACGGTGCATGCACTCACCAGAGAGAGACAGAAAGTGAGAAATCACCCCCCCCCGGGGGGGTGGGTAGGGATGGCCACACTGCAATCCCTTCTCCAGTCTCCTCTTAGGATTTTGGGCATGCACACACACGTGCCTTGTGGGTGTGAGTTTTAAGCCGCTGGGTCTGGGATTTGAACTACTGTCAACTAGTGGGAGTCCAGTGACATAACCATTACACCATCTGCTGGTCCCACCAGACTGTGTTTTGACATCACAGAAATTCTGGCATTCAAGAGCTAGAAGGAATTTAGAAACCTCAGAGCTATGGATCTTTAACCTAGGATACTTGAATGAATTTAAGAAGTCCATCACTCCCAGGAATACTTTGCAAATGTGCGTGTGTATCCATTTTTCATGAAAACCAAATGTCCAAAGTATTTATTAGATTCCGCAATGGAAAAAAGTTATTTAAAAAATCACTCAAAATCTTGGGACCATCAGGTTGTATGATGGTTAAGGTGCTGAATCACCACATGGCCAACTGCAGTTCAAGTCTTGGACCAGGAGCTTGAGGATCACGCCAGGCACATGTGCGTAAGCACCCAAAATTTTGAGAGGAGAATGGCGAAGAAGGTATTGTGGTGTAGCCATCCCTCTGGAGGGTGATTTTTCACTTTCCTTCTCTCTGTCTCTCTCCAGCGAGTACATGGGCCCTATAGTAAAAACCAAAACCAAAACCAAATATAAAAACAAAACAAAAGACCAAACAAAAAAACAATCATTCCAAATTCCTCATTTTGTAAAAAAAGCTACTGAAATCCAGAAAACCTTGTCTAAAGGCAGGCTTCAAGTTTCCTTTCAAACTGTTTAGGTTACTTACAGAAATCCAGCAAAGTATAAATTCATATCAACACAATGTTTAAACTTTTGGTGTACTAGAAGAATAACTGAGGTTGGAGTGAGAAGTTCTACATTTGAACCCTGGTTCTACTACAGATTTTGCCAAATCTCTGATTTTTATTACCTTGTCTATAAAATGGGAATTTAGAAAGCCTCATCAGAGCTATTTTGAAGTTACTAGGAGTTTGTGAGTGCAAGAGTGCCTAGCATAGTCAGAAGATCTAAATATTAAAGAGTGAATCCTGGGCATGGAATATTAAGGACTTTATTAAGAGAGTTTTATTCTAGCAAGTGATTAGGCAGTACTTGGAAGGCAGTTCTCATTTCCTCAGCTATAAGTTAAGCCTAAGAACAGAACCTACTTTAGAGGGTTATTATTAGAATTACTTAGATAATCATTCTTAGTGCTTAAGGAAGAGTGATATATTAGTGCTTAGTAAATGTTAGCTATTACTTAATATTTTTTTCAACAGCATTTTTAAGTATGTTATACAATTTCTTTAGATAATAATAACCTTATAAATTAGTATATATCTATATAAGAAACATATACACACATTTATATATATGTGTGTGTATATATATATATATGTGTGTGTGTGTGTATATTATATATATTTTCTCCTTTTGGATTTTCCAACCCTTTACATGGTGCAAGTATTATTTTCATAATAAAAAATTAAATTTTATTTTAAAAATCACAATAAACCAATTTATTGATAATCTATTAGTTTTTGACAAGGATGCCAAGACAATTCAATGAGGAAAAGAATAGCCTTTTTAATGAATAGTCCTAGAACAATTGAATATTTATATGCAAAGAAATGAAGTGGTACTCTTCTGATGCTAATATGTAAAATTATCTCAAAATAGATCAAAGATATCAGTATCAGAGTTAACCTAAAGCTTTTTTATTATTATTATTCATACATTAAATCACTACACATCATTTAGATTGTAAAGAGACTTTACCCAGCAAGATATACACCTCAGTCCAGCCCAGTTGAGACCACCATACACATCCTCATCAACAGATAATAAACCTTATCTGTGTCCCACAAGTGTCTTACCTCTCCATTTCCCCCCCAAATTTCCTATGCTCTTCCCCTCCCACACTCTCTTTCCACTTTGTCTCTAGTGTCCATTACAATTTTTAATGCTTTTGTGTTCTCCAGTCTTTCAGTCTCTACCACAGAGTGCAGACAGTTGGTATATGTTAAATGGAGACATACACTATCTCTCTTTCATAGCCTGACTTGCTTCACTCAGCAACAAATCTTCCATATTTGTCCACTTTCTATAAAATTCCAGGGCCTTTTTTATGGTTGAATAGTATTCCATGGAGTATATGTGCCACAATTTTTCAATCCATTCATCTATTTTTGTGCCTTTGGGTTGGTTCCATGTCTTGGCAATCATGAATAAGGCTGCAATGAATATAGATGTGCAAATGTTTTTCCAGCTGAGTGCTCTCCTGTACTTTGGGTAGATATCCAGGAGTGGAATTGCTATATCATATGGTAGTTCTATTTGAAGGTTTTGAGGAACCTCCATATCGTTCTCTACAGTGGCTGGAACAATTTACATTCCCACCAACAGTGTAGGAGTGTTCCACATCCCCACCAGCACTTATCATTATTATTTTTTTTTAATCTTTGCCATTCTGACTGGGGTTAGGTGGTATCTCATTGTGGTTTTGATTTGCATTTCCTTTACAATGAGGGACGTTGAGCATTTTTTCATATGCTTTTTAGTTGTTTGTGTGTCTTCCTTAGAGAGTTGTTTATTCAGCTCATTTTCCCATCTTTTAATTGGGTTAATCATTTTCTTCCAGGTAAGCTGCTTGAATTCCCTGTGTATTCTGGTTACCAGTTTCTTATCTGAAGCATAGTTAACAAAAATTCTCTTCCATTTCAAAGGTTGTTGATTCACACTAATTACAGTGTCCTTTGCTGTGCAGAAACTCCTTAATCTGTTGTACTCCCACCTGTCTATTTTGGGGATTATTGCCTATACTTTGAGAGGTCTTGTTTAAGAAGTCTTTGCCTACCTCAATGTCTCCCAGAGTTTCCCCAGTGTTTTCCACCAGTAGTTTTATCGTTTGTGGTCTTAGGTTTAGATCTTTGATCCACTTTGAGTTTATTTTTGTTAATGGTGACAGATAGGGAGTCAGATTCATCTTTCTGCAGGTAGATACCCAGTTTTTCCAGCTCCATTTGCTAAAGAGGTTTCCCTTTTGCCACCGGATTGACAGGTACCCTTTGTCAAAGATGAGTTGAAT
This sequence comes from Tupaia belangeri chinensis, assembly GCF_000334495.1. NCBI lineage: Eukaryota > Metazoa > Chordata > Mammalia > Scandentia > Tupaiidae > Tupaia > Tupaia belangeri. The sequence goes on along the minus strand of NW_006159674.1, from coordinate 2,480,331 downwards.
GTATGTTTTGGGGTTTATTTCTGGAATCTCTACTCTGTTCCCCTGGTCCTCATGTCTATTTTTGCTAAAACTTTTAAAAAGAAAACTAATGGTATGAATTTTGTGACTTTGAATTATTCCATGGTTTGTTCAATATGACATGAAAAGCATAAAACAACCAAACAAAACATGGTAAGTTAAACTTTGTCAAAATTAAAAACTATTGTGCTACAAAGGATATTATCAAGAAAGAAAAATGGCAAATCACAGAATGGGAGAAAATCCAAAATATATAAAACATGTTCACAATTCAACAAAACAAACACAATTGCCCAACTAAAAAATGGGAAAAGGCTCTAAATAGACATTTCTTCAAAGATGATATGCAAACAACTATTAAGTACATGAAAAATAATCTCAATATTATAATTATTTAGGGCAATGCAAACAAATCCACAATAAGATACTAGTTTACACCCACCAAAAGGCTAGAATCACAAAGATGAGAAGGATGTGAAGAATTTAAAACTTTCACATGTTACAGGTAAGAATGAAAACTGATGCAGCTTCTTTGAAAAACAATTTGGCAGTCTCTCAAAAAGTTTACCACAGGTGACTATGTGATCCAGTAATTCTACCCAAGATAAATGAAATATGTCCACACACAAAAAAATTGTGTATTTGTACATGAATGTTTATAGCTGCATTATTCATAACACCAAAAGATGGCAACTACCCAACATTCCTCAGTTCAGGAGTGGAAAAACAAAATGTATATCCATAGTTATATTCCATATAATACACTATTATTTCCTCATAGAAGGAAAAGAAGAATTGATATATGCTATAACATGGATGAACGTTATGGCAGAAACTGAAATATTGGATCGTATAAAGGCATGGAGAGCAACTGTGGATACCAGAGACAGTGTGGGAGGAGGGGCAGAGGGTAAGAGGGAGGGAATCAAGGGGGAAAAAGAAAGAAGTAAAACATTCAAGAAACACAAAATGGAAAATTATTCAATGGTTTATTAGATAAAAGCATAAAGCTGCCAAACAAAATATAATAGTTAAGTTGAACTTTATCAAAATTATTTTAAAAATCACAGTAAACCAATTTATTTATCATCAATTAGTTTTTGACAATGTGTTGAAAATGATATGTATGGTAATGTCTTGGATTCAGCCAATTTACAGTGTATTCTGGATGGAAAAATTAATTTTGTATGTGTAATGATAGACAGTGAATGAATGTAAAATAAGGAAAGAAAGAAGAAGAAAATATCGTCGTATGTTTAAAAAGCCAGTCACTGGACCAGTGGGTGGCATGGTGGTTAGGATGGCTGGGTCATCATGCCGTTTGAGTCCTGAACCCAGTGACTTGAAAATGATGCTGGGTATGTGTGCATGGGTGCCCCCAAAATCCCAAGAGGAGAATAGAAGAGAAGAGACTGTGGCATGGCTTCCCCCCAAGGGGTGATTTCTCACTTTCCCTCTGGTGAGCACATGCACCCAAGAGCAAAAAAAGAAAAAAGATTCAAACACAAAGAACCATTTTATTTATATGAAATAACCAGAATAGATCTGCATCAATATAAAGGGGATTAATGTTGCTCAGATCAGGGAGAGGACATTGGAAAAATGGGTATTTACTGCTGATAGTTGTGATATTTCTTTTGAGATGATGAAGTGTTCTAAAACTGATTGTGATGGTAGTTGTGGAACTCTGTAACTAAGTGTCATTGAATTTTATACTGTAAATAGATGAATTGTAGGGTATTTTTGTTATCTCAACAAAGCTGTTATAAAATTATTGGGAGATGTTTACTTAACTAAATAAATATTTTTGCCTCTCCCCTTTTGGCTAATACAATTTCTTGATATATCCTCTTACATAGAAACCATCAGCTTTAGTTGGTTTGATTTTTTTCACTTCCTAACCCTACCTGTAGCCTTGTGATGGTTTAGAAATGAAGCCCCTAAGTTTTCAGTAATTAGACATATGGTGAAGACAATTTCTACCGTCTGCATAAGCTTTTTATTTTTTTTCCAACCAGACTATGCTCTCCACTTCTCGATTATAAGTTACCACTGAAAAGAAGAAAAAGCAGTCTACTATCTAATTAATTCCCCCAACTTCCACTGTTACCATCATTTCTCACCTGGATTATTGCAACAGCTTCCCACCTAGTCTCCTTGCTAGGGTTCCCACTTTGTTGCAAGTTATTCTTAAAACAGTATCCAGTGTTCCTTTTAAATGTAAGACTCTGCTATTTCTTAACTCGAGACCATCAAAAACTTTTCATCTAAGAAGAAATGCTAAGGCCTCAGCATGGCCTTAAAAGCTCTACACAACACCCGCCTCACCTTTCTGATCCCATCTTTAACACTGTCTCTTTCACTTTCTCAAGTCCTACTAAACTGGACAAGAAAGCTTCTGCTTCACAACTTCTGCACTTAGTATCTCTTCTTCCTGGAATATATTTTCCCCAGATATCTCTAGGGATCACTTCTTTACTTCATTCATGTCTCCATCACCTTCTCAGAGAGATCACAACACTTTGCCAACATAACTCTCTATTCACTTGACTCGCTTAATTTTTCTTCAAGACAATTACACAACTTGCATGATTACATTCTTATATGTTTATTTTCTATCTTTTTTCAAATAAATGGAAAAACATTAAGATCAGATACTATTTATTTAGTTCCCTTGTGTATTCCCACAGCCAACACCACACCTACCACATAAGAGGTGCTGAATAAATTGATGAAGGCAGGAACTAAAGTAGGGAGCCCTCCAAAGTTGTAAAACTTTGTTTCCTAAATTCCTGATCTTTCATAATTCATTTTCCTGCACTGAGAGAAAACTCCATCTATGCTCTCCACTTCTCGATTATAAGTTACCACTGAAAAGAAGAAAAAGCAGTCTACTATCTAATTAATTCCCCCAACTTCCACTGTTACCATCATTTCTCACCTGGATTATTGCAACAGCTTCCCACCTAGTCTCCTTGCTAGGGTTCCCACTTTGTTGCAAGTTATTCTTAAAACAGTATCCAGTGTTCCTTTTAAATGTAAGACTCTGCTATTTCTTAACTCGAGACCATCAAAAACTTTTCATCTAAGAAGAAATGCTAAGGCCTCAGCATGGCCTTAAAAGCTCTACACAACACCCGCCTCACCTTTCTGATCCCATCTTTAACACTGTCTCTTTCACTTTCTCAAGTCCTACTAAACTGGACAAGAAAGCTTCTGCTTCACAACTTCTGCACTTAGTATCTCTTCTTCCTGGAATATATTTTCCCCAGATATCTCTAGGGATCACTTCTTTACTTCATTCATGTCTCCATCACCTTCTCAGAGAGATCACAACACTTTGCCAACATAACTCTCTATTCACTTGACTCGCTTAATTTTTCTTCAAGACAATTACACAACTTGCATGATTACATTCTTATATGTTTATTTTCTATCTTTTTTCAAATAAATGGAAAAACATTAAGATCAGATACTATTTATTTAGTTCCCTTGTGTATTCCCACAGCCAACACCACACCTACCACATAAGAGGTGCTGAATAAATTGATGAAGGCAGGAACTAAAGTAGGGAGCCCTCCAAAGTTGTAAAACTTTGTTTCCTAAATTCCTGATCTTTCATAATTCATTTTCCTGCACTGAGAGAAAACTCCATTTTTTTTTTTCTAGCATAGATAAACTGCTATGGCTTGACTGTGCCTTCTTCCCCAAATTTATACACTGAAGTGTGGTTGCTATTGTGACAGTACTAAGAAAATGGAAACTTAATCCAACTATGGCATTAAGAGGTGAGGTCATCAGGAGATGATTAGAATTAAAGTCATCAGGGTGGAGTCCCCATGATAAAATACTGATGGCTTTATGAGAAGAGGCAGAGAGACCAGAGATGACACATGTTCTTGTCCTGTGATGCCCTAAACTTTCTCAGGACTCTGGAGAGTGTGCCCACCAGCACAAAGGTCCTCACCAGGTGTGAAACATTGACCTTGAATCTCTATAATCATTAGGTTAATAAACTTTTATTCTTTATAAATTACCTAGCCTATAGCATTCAGGTATATCAATAGAAAAATGCACTAAAACAGAAACCAATGATAAATAAATGCCCTTAAACCATTTCTTAAAGAGTACAATATACATGGTTTATTTGGGTTTTCTAAAAAGAGAGAACCATTGGAATACATATACAAGGAGATTTCTTGGTGGAATTGGCTTATGAGACTATGAAGGCTGAGCAATCTCACAACAGGTTGTGTGCAAGCTAGAAATCCTGGAGTGCTGGTAGTGGGACTCAGCCCAAGCCAAAGGCCTCAGAGACAGAGATGCTAATAACATAACTAGAATTTGAGGTCAAAAGCCTAAAAATTTTGCATGTAGGGGCAGCTAGTGTGAATCCTGGAAACTTGAGTTCTGATGTTCAAGGCAGTTGAAGAATTCTTTTTTCCTATCTTTCAGTAAAACCCATCCATCTGTGTTTGTTCTCTCCAGGCCACTTGTTGATTGGCTCATGCCTGCCCTCTTCCCCAACCAGTCTACTCAGAGTTGCATGTTAATTCTTTCTTTCTTTGTTTTTAGAGAGATTTTTGTTATAGGGTGCATGCACTTGCCAGAGAGAGAGAGAGAGAGACAGAGAGACAGAAATCGAGAAGTCATCCCTCCCCCAAGGGGGATGGCCATACCACAGTCCCTTCTCCATTCTTCTTTTGGGATTTTTGGCATGCATGCACATGCACCCAGTGTGAGTTTTAAGCTGCTGGGTCTGGGAATAGAACCATGGTTGACTATGTGGGAGTCCAGCTATGTAACCATTATGCCATCTGCTGGTCCTTCACATGTTAATTTCTTCAGACACATCCTTGCAGCCATATCCAGTATAATGCTTTATCAGGTTTCTAGGTATTCTTTAGTTCACTCAAGTTGACAACCCAAACCAACCATTGCACATGATGTACGAGAGATGTGTATTTCAGAGGAAAATTCAGCATCTACAGCATTTTAGGAAAAAAAGAATAATACTTAGAGACAGGTGCAGGGGAGTCTGATGCCAGAATACTATTTTGACAAATGAAAATACAAGATTCATACCAAAGGAAAAATCTTAGATCTCAAGCATTGCCAATTCTTCATGGTTCGAATGTGCTGAAAAGAACAAGGATTTCTCACAATTATTATAGCCACATGGGACAGGTCATTTCTTCAGACATTAGCATTGCAAAGTGCAGGGATAAAATGGTTTCCTTGTACAGGAAATGCTCCTTGTCGCATTCATCTCGAGACAAGAACTTGACAAGCTGACCTGTTATTTTAGTTTATCAGTGCAGAGTGTTTTTTTCCCTTTCTGAAGGTGGGTCATGATGTATATTCTTATTTGTAATGGCAATAGGGAAATATGTCCGTTTTGCTTCCACACACCTTTACAGAATGATTCACAAAGACTGGTTATGAAAGAATAGCAAAGGTGTATCTGTCAACTGCAAATCAAAGCAAAGCATATGTCACTTTAATAATATCAGAAAAAGTTTAATTAAAACCCATGCTAGTACTGATATTGATGATCAAACAAATTGCAAGAATAAATTAAAACTCCCACAAGATATTCTTCAGATGGAAACCAATTGGCCAGAAAAAAGAGCTAGATTTTTAAAATAAAGAGTTATTACTTTGAATTGATCTGTTGATAGCTTTCATCAAGTTCACTTTTCAGTAGTGAAGGGAGCTAAAAGAGTTATTACGAATTAAGCATGATTAAGAATAAGTCAGCATTAGAAAACTGAAATATGTTTCTTTAAAGAGGTCTCGCTGGGTGGTACAAATTAAGATTAGTGTTTGGGGTGTATATTTCTGCTTTTTTTTTTTTTTTTTTTTTTTTTGCTTTTGTTATATAAATGGTGAAAAAGAAGCAGAGAGCAAAAAGATGATTAGCAATTGTGATTACGAAAGAGTCAGGGACAGACTAGGTTAATCTCACCTGTGTCATCCCTGTGGCGGACCCTTGGCTAAACGTACATGAAATGTTCTGTATTCCTGCATCCATATCCAAGACCTGGACAACGTGTTTCAACCGGTCAGCATTGTTTATAGAAAATCTATATGTAGATTATTGCTACTTAATTTATATTTTCTTGGTTTCTGGTATGGAGTCTGGTCAGTGGCCTGGTTTTGGCTACATGACCAAAGAGATATAAAAGACTCCTCTTCAAACAAGTAGCTCTTTCAAGACCACGTATCTTACATATAACTGCCTGGTCTGGACCTGAAGACAATGTATAGCTTGTGAAACGGAAAAAGAATGCAGGAACCTTTTTCTAGAAATCTCATTTTTTCTCAAATATTTTCCCAGGCAATGTTTCTGTGGCTGTGTTGTAACCCCTCACTTTCATGAAAGCCTTTTATCTGTACAACCTGAGAAATCCAGGTATTCTTTTGTCTTATCCTGTATAATTTCTGCAGCAATGTGTCAGTTTTCCTTCCATAGCTCTAACTAGAGCATCTCAGAAAGATTGATTGTCAAAAAATAGACAAAGATACACCTGACGACTGCAAAAACAAAGGAAAGCAGACATCACATGATTAGTATCAGGCAGGCCTTGATCCACAGATAAAAGCGTTTAATGGGACAGAAAAGTTGAGTGTATAATGATAAACAGCCAAATTCACAATGTTCCTACAACTCTGAGTCTTTGGAGACAAACAATCTCTGTAACATTAACACCAAATTCAGAATCAGAAAGGAGCAAGGCACATAATCACTGGACGAGCAATCCTCTCTGGGTCATTTAGGTCCTCACAAATTGTGGCATAGTAATTACGTGTTCCATCTCCAGGGGCAGAAGCCAGGCTCCCCCTCTGGCTCTGCCATTCTCAGCTATGTCACGCTGCCCAAGTGATCTAACCTCTCTAATTTTGTTTTCGTGTTGCCGCAATGAGGATGATAGCAACATCATGAACTTCATCGGCTATCCTTTGGGCTTAATGCGATAGTGCATGTAAAGCTGCTTGGAATGTTATGAAAGTCAAATAAGAATTCGTCATTATTTTTTAAAAATTAATTATAACACACTTGTTTAAAGGTTAATGTCTTTTCCTCCTTAATCTTTTGGGCAATGTTGGCCATTGGGATTAAAGAAATGAAGATTCACTTTTTCAGCATTCCATAATTCATGATTTCATAACTCTTGTTTCATAAAGGAGGTTTTCCAAATAAGCAACTTGTTCTTTGGTTGCATGATTAAGAACAAAAACAAAACAAAACAAACTTTTTTTTAGAGAGAGAGTTTTGTTTTTTGTTTTGTTTTTGTTTTGAGAGGTTTTTCACTATAGGGCGCGTGTGCTCGCCAGACAGACAGAGAGAGACAGAGAGACAGAAAGCGAGAAATCACCCCCCAGGGGGGATGGCCACATTGCAATCCCTTCTCCTCCATTCTCCTCTCGGGATCCTGGGCATGCATGCACACGCGCCCAGTGTGAGTTTTAAGCCACCGGGTCTGGGACGCGAACCATGGTCGACTACGTGGGCGTCCCGCGACAGAGCCATTACACTAACTGCTGGTTCCCCGAGAGGTTTTTTTTTGCTATAGGGCACGTGCACTCGCTAGAGAGACAGAGAAAGACAGAGAGACAGAATGCAAGAAATCAGCTTCCAATGAGGATGACCACGCTGCAATCCCTTCTCCTCCATTCTCTTTTTGCGATTTTGGGCACACACGCACATGCACCTTGCATGAGTCTTAAGTCACTGGGTCTGGGACTTGAACCACAGTCAGTTATGTGGGAGTCCAGCCATGTATGCCATTTGCTAGTTCCTCAGACAAACTTTTTACTCACACACTATAGTACCCTGAAGATAGTCTCATCTATTTCCATCTCTCTATTTCAATGGAACAATAATGTTTTTGGGCAGGATTCTATGGAGCACGTAACTGGATTCCTTTGTTTGCGTAACCTTCTTAATACAAACAGGTGAAAATCAATGAAGCGTACATAACAATTTGATCTTTGGAGATGAACCCAAGGCCAAATACTAGAAGTTATAATTTAGTACCTAAATATTTCTGTGATTTCATTTATGCCTGTTTTATTGAACTAAAGTATTCTGCTGTGAAAATAATATGCCATTTAAAAATGTTTCTTTGGTGTAACATAAAGTGTTTTTTATTTTTAAATTTCATTTGTGATTGAAGCACATGCATGTATTTGAGAAAGAGAGAGAGAGAAAAAGAGAGAGAGAGGGAAAGAAGCACCCCCAATAGGGTCTTTTCTTGCCTTAACCCATTTTTACCATCCTTCATCTCACCAGGATCTTAAGCACTTTTGCAGGATCTTGTGTTTTAAGGCTGATGCAGGAATTCAGATCCATAATGGTCGTGTAGCTTCCAGCACTGCAGTTCAATGTGCTACTGACTATATCACAAAGTTGGGCCATTAGGGTGGATTTAGAAGACTGTTGACAACTATTCTTTCTTACTTTGCACTATTTTGAAGTTCCACCTACAAAGCATCACCAAATAAATTCATTATCTCTAGAGAACCATGTAATTAAAATACCATCATTCTACTTTTTTACATATAGAGGAGCTTCAAAAAGTTTGTGGAAATGGAATTAAATCACAAAGTTTTTTTTTTTTTTTTGAGAGGTTTTTGCCATAGGGCACGTGCACTTGCCAGAAAGACACACAGAGACAGAAAGTGAGAAATTACCCACCCCCCCAGGGGGGATGGCCACATTGCAATCCCTTCTCCTCCATTCTCCTCTTGGGATCTTGGGCACGCACATGCATGTGTCCGGCGTGAGTTTAAGTCACTGGGTCCAAGGTTCTAACCATGGTTGACTACATGGAAATCCAGCAACATAGTCATTATGCCAACTGCTGACCTACAAAGTTATTGTGATACTAAAAATTTTTGAACTCCATAGATTTTTCATAAAATATATTTTCTACACAATTTTTGAAGATCCCTACATATACACTTATTGCCTCTTTTATTTTTCTTTTGAGACCTATTCAACAAAATCTTTAGGGGGAAATTTTAATTTGAGAAACAGCTTACATTTCTACTCACAAAAAAAAATTAATTCCACCTTTGCTAAGTCCCAGAGGAACTAGAATTAGCTAAAGATTATTATAGAAAGAAGTCTTAGATTTTTTTTTTCTTTTTTGGACAGGTTTTACTACAGGGCACGTGTGCTCGCCAGTAAGAGAGATATATAGAGAGAAAGCGAGAAATTACCCCCCCCCACCCCAGGGGCGGGGGATGGCCATGCCGCAATCCCTTCTCCTCCATTCTCCTCTTGGGATCTTGGGCATGCCCGCACATGCACACACACCCGCACTTGGCTTGAGTTTAAGCCACCGGGTCCGGAATGCAAACCGTGGTCAACAACATGGGAGTCCTTTGACGTAGCCATTATGCCATCTGCTGTTCCCAGAAGTCTATAGATTTTCTTGCTAACTTGATTTTTTCATGGCAAGAAACATAAGAACTCTAGGGAACTAATACTGGGTAATAGAAATCTTGCAAATTAGGGTACCAAAGTCACATAAATTAAAATGTTTATGAGATGATATCAATTCATTATTTCCTCTTTGCACTTTTAGAGTCAATTGAATGAAATAAGAAAACCTTATTTTACAATAATATTGTTATTTGCTTAGAGTGGTTATTTGTAGAACCTCAAAGAGGTAATTACCTTCCAGAGACTGAATAGTTTCTAAGCAAAATACTATGCAGTTTCCTAGACAGAACATTGTAGTGTTCACTGGAAGAGGAGTGTGGGGATAGATGGTGGGAGGAGAAAATAGACAGGTTAGGGCAACTTCTGGTAAAGCTAAGGAAATTGGGCAATTAGAATAATCAACACTTCATATAATAAGGCCAAATGAGTAGTAAAGAATATAGATGAAGTTATAATTTATATGAAATTGAACAACTCAAAATGACTAATGTTCTCATGTTTTTCCTTAAAAAAAAAGAGGGGGGAGGTCTAAATTTTAGTGTTGGTAAATTGCGTTCCCACTGTGGGAAAATGTCAGTACTCCTCTTTTATTTAGAGAGATTTTTGCTATAGGGTGCGTGTGCTCGCTGGAGACACAGGAAGAGAAAGAGAGAACGTAAGAAATCATGCCCTAGTGGGGACAGCCACACCACAGTCCTTTCTCCTTCACTCTCCTCTCTGGATTTTGGGCATGCATGCACACACACCTGGCATGAATTTCAAGCTGCTGTGTCCAGGACTCAAACCACGGTCAGTCATGTGAGAGTCCAGTGATGTAACCATGTTGGCCCCATGCCAGTACCACTTTAGCTGGGAAATAGAACTGCCCATTGTTTTTCATCATAATTGCTTACAAGTATTTTTTTTTAGAACTGCCCATTGTTTTTCATCAGAATTGCGTGCAAGTATTTTTATACATATGACTTTGAGCTATTATTGTAAGACTCCTTATTAGTATAATTTAAAATATTTTCCATAGCAAAGTCACCTAAGTGTTCATTATGTGGTAGTGCTGGTGTAAGTACTAACACTAACATTTAAAAAAAGAGATCCTGGAAACCAAGATTTTAGAGCAGAAATTTGAGATGTTGAATAAAACATTAAAGAAAAGGAGCAGTGCTCCCTTGAGATGTTGAATAAAACATTAAAGAAAAGGAACAGTGCTCCCTACCGTATTGTGTGTGTGTGTGTGTGTGTGTGTGCGTGTGTGTGTGTGCATGCGCTAAATAATAGAAATAATGCTGAAAAATAAAAGGAGAACTGAAGAAAACCTAGTAATAGATTTATATAAGAAAAACATATATCTCCTCTATGGTAACATTCATATAAAATACATTAGGTTTTTGTTCTTGTTGTCATCATTTTAGCCTGTGCTTATTTTTATTGAAAGAGGCAGAGATAGAGTCTTGTCAGGTGGCTGTCCCCTTCCCCTAGCCCTTGAGTCAGCCAGGATCCTGGGCATGTATGCCTGGTATGTTTCAGGTCAACTCAGGATTTAAACCCCTGATTGGCCATGTGACTTCTGACATTGCATATCGGCAGATCACAGAATGGCCTGAGCTACTGTGACTGTGCTTCATTTGGAAACAATATTGCCTGTATTGACCTGAACTTACAACCCTTCTGCATTAGCTTTTCAGTTTTGAATTATGTACATCTCACACGATAGTACTCAAAGGATTCATAGGAATGATGTTATGTCTAGAAAAGACAAATTTGTAGAGAAAGAAAATAGATTAGTGGTTGCCTAGAGGTGGGGTTGGCAACAGAGATGAACTGTAAATGGGAATGAGAGATCTTATCAAGGTGCTAAGATATTCTAAAATTCGGGACCAGCAGTTGGCGTAATGGCTATGTCGCTGGACTCCCATGTAGTTGACTGGGTTTGAGTCCCGGCCCCAGTTGCTTACATTCACGCAAGGCATGTGTGTGTGTGTGTGCCCAAGATCCCAAAAGGAGAATGGAGGAGAAGGAATTGTGGCGTGGCCATCCCCCCTAGGGGATGATTTCTAACTTTCTGTCTCTCTGTCTCTCTCTGTCTTTCTAGCAAGCGCATGTGCCCGATAGCAAAAAACTCTCAAAAAAAAAAAAAAGTCTAAAATTGGGTTATGGTGATGGTTTAATAACTTGGTAAGTTCACTGGAAATTATAGAACTGTACAATGAAAATGGGTAAATTTTGTGGTGTGCAGCAAAAATTATAGGGAGTCCAGCAGATGGTATAACAGTTTTGTCACTGAACTCCCACATGGACTACCGTGGTTTGAGTCCCGTACCTGTTGGCTTGAAATTCATGCTGTGTACGTGTGTGTGTGTGTGTGTGTGCTCAAGATCTTTTTGGTTTTTAATTATGTTATTTGTTATTATTATTTATTTTCTTAATTTTGACCAGAGAGACAGAGAGAGAGTGAGAGGGAAAGTGAGAAAGCAAGCTGTCAGGTCCAGGACTTGAACTGTGGTTGGTCATGTGGGAGTCCAGTGTCCTAACCACCATGCCACCTGCTGGCACCCTATGCTCAAGATCTTGAAAGGAGAATGGAGGACAGCAGGCCACTTGCAGCTGGAAGGCTTTATGGTTGTGACCCCTGGCTCATCCCCTCCCCCACTCGCCTTTGGACTCTCAGCACTTATCTTTCTTAATTTTTAAATCTTAGCCATTTTGACTGGGGTTAGGTAGTATTTCACCATGGGTTGATTTGCATCTCCCTTTTTTATATGCTTTTTGGCCATTCACATGTCTTCCTTTGAGAGTTGTTTCTTTAGCTCATTTTCCCATCTTTTAATTGGATTGAATTTTTTATTTTTTTGAGTAAGCTGCTTGAGTTTCCTGTATATTTTTATTGTCAGTCCCTTATCTGAGGCATAGTTTGCAAATATATTCTCCTATTCTGAGGATTGTCTAGTCACTCTAAATATTGTTTCTTTTGTTGTGCAGAAGCTTTTTAACCTGAAGCAATCCCAGTTGTTTTGGGGACTATTGCCTGTGCTCTGGAGGTCTTATTTAGGAAGTCTTGGACTATTCTAGTGTCTCCAAGAGTTTCTCCTGTGTATTCCACCAGTAGTTTCATAGTTTGAAATTTGACCCATTTTGAGTTGATTTTTGTTAATGGTGAGAGAGAGCAATCCACTTTCATTTTTCTCCAGGTGGATATCCCATTTTTCGAGAACCATTTACTGGAGATTTTCTTTTCTGTATTGGATTGTCTTGTGCCCTTCATCATAAGACGAAGGGGTTTATTTCCGGGGTCTATTCTGTTCCATTGGGCTACATGCCTGTCTTTGTGCCAAAATAAAGATTCTTAACTCTTATTTTTTTTTTTTTGCTAGAATGAGACAGAGAAAGAGAGAGAGAGAGAGAAAATGAGGGAGAACACATCTCAATATGACCTGTTCATGCTGCAATCATTTTTCCTCCAATTCCACATCCCATCAAGATCCACATGCCAGGGCCCAGTTGTTTTGAGCCACTGAGGCCAGGATTCAAACTCTAGTTGACCATGTGGATTCTCTCTTCTTCTGTACAATGCTAAACTGCTACACTATAAGACTAGCCTAAGATCCTTAATCACATCTGCAAAGAACCTTCTGGCACATAAAGTAACACATTCATATGTTCTGGGGATTTGAACATGGGCATCTTCGCATATTCAGCCTACAGCAGATGGGAAGAGAGGAGATGGCAGGAACTTTGAATTATGCATCTTTCTCCTTGGTTAGCACTCTATCTAGTCTGTGGTTGATCCATGTTTTCCAAACTGAGGAGAGGACATGAGGAAAGATGCAAGGTAGCAATAAATCATAAGTTGCCTGAAGGTTCTGATGGATTCTTAGATGTGGACTGAAATACTATGACATTCAGGAAATATAGCGGAAAGGGAGTTTGGGGCCACGTTGCTGAGCGCTCTTAAAATCAGGCTGTTTTTAGAACTGAGAGAGTGAGGAGCTATTAAGTATCTTTGATTGTAGCAAAGAAATGACTAAAGGGGATTTTTATGTAAAATTAGTCTGCTGAATACCAAATTCAAGAGGAAATGATGAAGGTGGATACATGTATGGAGGCTACTTTAGCAATGAGGCCATGGAATGATTAAGCCTGTACTTCACTTGTAGCAATCATAAAAAAAGAGGACAGAAGCCTGAAACTATCTGAAGAAAGAATTGCCAGCACTTAACAGCAGAATCACTATGAAGGAATATATACATTATTATTAATTGTGTTTGTGCTATAGGGAATAGACATTCCAATAGAATTAAAGAACAGTTGTTTGTTTTCCCTGTAATATGAAGACTGAAGGTAGGTTACTGTGAATTCACATAAAGCAACTTAACCTATGATCTCACAGCAAAAGATAGATGGGAGTATCAGGCTGTTGGGAGTCAGACCAATCGTTTTGAAATAAGGAAGCAGGAGGCATAAATACAAATTAAGCAATATTTTTCTTCCAAAAGGGAAGGGGCTAGCAGAATGCTTTCCCTAGAAACTTTCAAGAGTTTCACAGCCAAGTAGTAGTGGGTTAGGCATTTACTCTTCTTCAAATGATCTTGGAAGAGGGCAGTGGGGTCTGCCAGGTGTCATGGTGGTTAAGGGTGCTGGACTCCCACATGGCCGACCGCAGTTCGAGTCCCAGACCTGGTGGCTTGCTTTCTCACTTTCTCTCCCTCTATCACTCTGTCCCTCTCTGATAAAATTAAAATAAATAAATAAATAAATAAAGTTAAATTTAAAAAATCTTAAAAAATAAAGAAAGAAGGCAAGCTATTAGGTCAGGACCTATATAAATCCTTTAGATCAGACTACTTCAAATATTGATTTGTACCTTCAGTTGGAGTTGGAAGTTATGAGGAACGGGAAATACATTGTGTAATGGCTATTTAGTACCATTAAATAATGATTGTTTGTTTTTCTTTTTTTTTTTGCAATGACCATTTCTCTTTTCTCTTTATAATCATAGAAATAAAGAAATAAAAAAAAAAAAAACACATGGGACCAGCAGTTAGTGTAATGGTTATGTCACTGAACTCCCACAGAGTGGACCGCAGTTCAAGTCTTAGACCTGTTGGCTTAAAGTCACGCTGGACTCGTGTGCGTGCATGCCCGAGATCCCGAGAAGAGAATGGAGGAGAAGGAATTGCAGCGTGGCAATCCCCCCTGGGAGGTGATTTCTTGCTTTCTGTCTCTCTGTCTCTCTCTGTCTTTCTGGCAAGCGCACACGCCCTATAGCAAAATAACCTCTCAAAAAAAAAAAAAAAAAAAAAAAAAAAAAAAAGAAAGAAAGAAAAAACAGACAAAAACCAGTTAGGTCTTCTTTGGTGGTCACGAATGTACAGGAAGCAAAGTAAAAAAGATTTTTATATAAATGTTCTCCCTTTATAGTTACACACAGCTGTCTGAAAAATTTGTGAAGTTTTTATTACAGCAGAGATAACATTGAAGATAGAATGAACTAATAAGTTGATGGATAAGGTGAGATTGTTTGAATACTGGCAATTATCAAAGAATAAGAGGACAGGGAACCAGCAGTTAGCATAATGGCTATGTTGCTGGACTTCCACATAGTCGACCGCTGTTCGCGTCCCGGACCCGGTGGCTTAAAACTCACGCCGGGCGCATGTGCGTACATGCCCAAGATCCTGAGAGGAGAATGGAGGAGAAGGGATTCCAGCGTGACCATGCCCCCTGGGGGGTGATTTCTCGCTTTCTGTTTCTATGTCTCTCTCTGTCTGTTTGGCAAGCGCATGCGCCCGATAGCAAAAAACCTCTCTAAAAAAAAAAAAAAAATGAATAGGAGGATATAGAACAGTACTCTTAAAATTAACCAAGTCATTTATGGTTTGTAAAATTAGACTAAGTGACCTTCAAGATATTCCAGGATTTTCTGTATGGTTACACTAAACATTAATTCTACTCTTCACTATGATGCTATGAAACAGATTTCTCAGAGTGGGAATTTTGGCTTTACATACATGATATTACCCCCTGCCTCAACTTCTCATTTAAGCCTTTTTATCATGATGGAAAATAAACCATGGAAAACCTAAATGTCTGAGCTGTTACCATGAATTCATGAAAACTTTTTCAAATGTTGATTGCTGAACTATCAATATGGCAGCAAAATATGTCCATAATAGCCTTACCTAATTCTCCACTATTCTCTCCAACAGCCCAAGTGCTAACTGTCCCATCAGGGAAGAGCATTTTCTTATGGCCACCAGTGAGGGCACATTGTCCAGACTGTGACTAACTTGCAGGAACTCTTGCAGATCCTTCTTACTCTTCCATTTACCCCACACTGGTATCGAGTGGGTGAACTGAGTTCTCCTGACTTGGACTTTTCCTCACAGGGTATGTGAGCTCAGGCCCTATTCTGCAAACCAGTTCTCTCTACTCATTTGTATGACAGAATTCAGGGCTGAGACACAGGAGGCAATAGAAGACCCATGTCTTTTGCTTTAATTCCTTTCCGCACCTCCTCCTCCAAAAATTGCTGAAGTGGGAACCAGCAGTTAGTGTAATGGCTATGTTGCTGGACTCCCTCGTAGTCGACTGTAGCTCGCGTCCTGGACCCGGTGGCTTAAAACTCACACCGGGCGCGTGTGCGTGTGTGCCCAAGATCCCGAGAGGAGAACGGAGAAGGGATTGTGGCATGCCCATCCCCCCTGGAGGGTGATTTCTCGCTTTCTGTCTCTATGTCTCTCTCTGTCTGTCTGGCAAGCGCACACGCCCTATAGTGAAAATCTCTCAAAAAAAAAATTTTTTTTTTTAAATCCCACTCTAGTCCCTTGAATAGGAGCATGAAAGTAGTGGTGGTCAGTGGTCAGCATAGCAGTCTTGCATCCCTGGTTGCACTAATCCCTTCAAATTAAAATATCCTCCATGAAACTTGGTATGACCAGTTTGGAAAGCCACATGGCAATATATATATATATATATATATATATTTAAAAAAATATATATATATTTAAAAATGGTCAACATGCACCATGGTCAACACCCTCTGGTCAGCAAGTCTAGTCTAGTTTAAGGGCAAGATAAGCTTTCTCAGACGTTATAAGAAGAAATGTTTGAGAAATTTCGTTGTAGCTTTGCCATAGTAAAATAATGGAAATTAAATGTCTATCACAAAGAGAATGGATAGATTGTGGCATGTTCATAGAATAAAATATTATTCAGCAGTAAAGTGTTAATCAGCCAAATGCCTCATAACTCTAATTTATAGAAATGCCATACATTTCATTAAAAATATTATAGATTTCAATAGATGCATCCATGAGAACTGGATTCAATAAAAATGAGAGATGCCAAATTCAGAATTTTGACTACTTCTGGGTAGAGACACCAACAAACAGAGTTGAGCAGAAGTACAAAAGGGCTTTAATGGTGCTATTTTTGTTTTTAGGCCATGTGTGGGATACACATATGCTCATTACATTCTTCTAAATACATTTTCAAATGCCTGAAATAATTTCTTTCTAAAAATCTTGCAGAAAGCTTAAAGGATGTCAATGATATCACATATTGGTGGTTTACAAAAAGAGAGATATCTTTAGAACTAATACAAGGACTAACTTTATTCTCCTGAGGAATTCTGAAATATTTCTTCATCAGTAAATCAGTCACTAATGTGTTATGTTTTTTTTATTTTTATTTTTTTGCTTCTCTGGAATCTTCAAACCAAATGTTAATAACTAAATAGGATCTGTACATCTGCACT
>NW_006159674.1:2457766-2463078 GCF_000334495.1 Tupaia belangeri chinensis | reverse complement strand
TTCCCTGAAACTGATTTTCTATAAAAATGTGCATTTTTCCCTGGGTTTGTAATTGTTTATTCTATTATATGGTGTTATAGGCCTCTTGATATTCCTTTGAGTTATAAATTTTAAAAATTAAATTCCGTTCGGGCTTACTCTTTGATTACATAAATGTACTGTTTGCACAGAAAAGTCTGCGTGTTGCCTTGTTTACCTTTGCAAACCTCCGCCTAGCATCGTGTCTGGAACATGGAGGATATGCCATTATTTGTTGATCAAATAAATGAACAAACCCACAAATTCATGCTTAAATAGATCTTAATTTTTGCATGTTTTGTAGGTGTTCAGTTAGTCTTCTTATAAATATAGCTTTAGTAAATATCTTGGTAAATAAGGTTTTGGATGATTTCCTGAGGTTATTTTTCCAAGAGTGAAATGACATAGGTCAAAGGATATGAACACTTAATGGCTATTGAAGTGTTTTTCCAAATTGCTCTCCAAAAATGCTTTTACCAATTTCTAGAGCTATGAGCAACATCTGAGGGTAGTATTTCACCATAATACTATCTGTGCTTGTGCAGTATTTTGTTTTGTTCTGTGTTGTAATTCAATAGATGTAAAATTATAGTTTGATGTAGAATGAATAGTTTTTAAAATGTAAGTTACCTAAAATTTATATCATTTTTCTATTGGGTCGTTGGAAAATTCATGACTTGTTTTTCCATGCAAATATGTTTCATGACTTTTCCAATGACCCAATATTTTAAGTAATTACCATTTTAATAGAGAACTTCATGGACTCTTGTGAATTAACTCACTTGGCCTTTCCAGACCTCATCATAGAGTTTCATTATTTAATATAATTCAGCAGAGAAAAATAACCCATGGTAACTATTTGGGCTACTTAATTCTCAATAACTGCTTTTATGACTAATAGATAGTCATTAAATTTCTTTTGCTTTGAATTCCTCATCTATAAGCTGAAGATAAGAAAATGTACATTCAGTTCTTGTGAGAATTACAAGTCACTTATATAGAATACTTAACCCCCACACAGAAAGTGCCCAGTAAATAATAACTATTGTTATTATTTTAATTATTACCTATGCAATTTGATTCATAATGTAGGTGAACATGGCATTTATTTCCTGGTCCCAGTGCACAAGGAATAAATGTACATTAGTTATGGATTTTTCTTTGTGACCCACCTTGAATTACCTTAAGTAAAAAATGGAATTTACCAATAACAGGGTAGAAAAATTAGGAAGAAGAAGGACAAGAGGGATCCAAAGCACAGGAAGCCTCAACCCTGATGTTATCAGAACAGTCCCATTATCCCTGATTCTCCTCATATCTCAGCTCCATTCTCCTTCTCCATCGGTGGACTTTTCCTCTACAATTTCTAAGCCCCTTCACCCCCCATTTTAATGCTTTATAACTTCAGCTTCTAGGGAGAAATTGAATCATATCTTGAATCAAATATTTTAGGAAAACAGTATTTCTTTTTCAATAGAGAGAGAAGAAGAGAAAAGGAGAGGGGGGAGAGAGAAAAAAGAAAAGGGAAAGGGAGAGAGACAGAGATAGGCATTTTTGTCAGAGTCTCTCCATGCCCTGACCCTCCTGTCACAGCCTCCGAAAGGACCAGGATTATAGGTTTGTAATGGTGCTCAGTGTGTTCAGATTGACAGGAACCCAACCCAGGCCTCCCGTGCAACTTCCAGTCTCCTAAGCAGTGGTGCTATTTCTGTGCCACTGTAGCTGGGCTAGGAAGGGGCTTTTTGACTCAGATTAAATCAAATGCCTCTACCCCCAATTTCTAATCAACTCCAGCTTAGGTGAGGATGTAGTAGGGTCATCTGAAAAGAAGGCAGCTTCTATAGGAAATATTAGGTAAAAAGAGAATGGGATTTCTAGAAGAAATGAGAGGTCAATAAAACAGTAAGTGTTCATTGTAAATTAAATGGTCCCAGAACCCCTTGATAGGAAGGAAGGGGTTCTTTGAGGATGACCATAATTGCTTCTTATTAGATATAGAATAAAAACATGATAAAAATGAAGTATGAAGTTCTGAACGAGTGACAGCCAAGAAGTATCAGTATGAGTCAGTGCTGTGTAAGGATGACTGCTCTGTGTGTGTATGTGTGTGTGTGTGTGTGTGTGTGTGTGTGTGTGTGTGTGTGTGTGTGTGTGTGTGTGTGTGTGTGTGTGTGTGTGTGAAAACCTTGGAAGTTATTCTCCTTCAGCTTGCTCAATAAATAACTGTTGAATAAGAAAAAAATTT
Organism: Tupaia belangeri chinensis; assembly: GCF_000334495.1. Lineage (NCBI taxonomy): Eukaryota > Metazoa > Chordata > Mammalia > Scandentia > Tupaiidae > Tupaia > Tupaia belangeri. Next base: position 2,460,815 of record NW_006159674.1, on the reverse strand, counting down.
AAAATTTTAAACACATTCACCTCCTAGTAAGTGCCCAATAAGCATTTGTTGAATAAAGGAGCAACTACAAGACTGTTACACTCTAGGTGTAATTCTAGAAATAAGATTGAAATAGTACTTTGATGGTAACTAGAGAGAATCCCAGAAAAGGTTATCACTGAAACCGGTATAACCTGTGTAAAAAGCCATTGGTGATCAAGAGCAACTCCAGTTACGAGTGTTGGACTACCCTAAGACAGTGTGGCAAGAGCAGAGGTGGAATCTGGTACAACAGAACCCACTGAGAACAGAAAGACAAACCCTCTGGGATCATCCCATTGTTTGCAGTAACCCAAGAGTTCTGAAACTTATAACCAGGAGAAACTAACTAACACTGAGTTTGCAGACAATTATGTGCTTCACCAATGTTCAGTGTTCCTGGTGGCCCAGTGAAGAAATACAACTATTAAAACAAACAAACAAACAAACAAACCCACAACCACCACCACCATATATTTGAGCAGTTAATTTATTCCATCTTCCCTGGACTTTCCCCCCTGCCCCAATCTAGACCACACTGACCACACTTAGACCACACAGTGCATAACTTCAGGGACTGTTTTAGTTTCCTTGGTCTTTCTACCTTTCTGTCTATATACATGCCCATCTAAGGATAAATACGAAACAGATCTCTTTTCTACTCTGATGTCCAGGTGCTTCCAGAGAACATTACACAATAGATCAGGACCACCAGAAGTCAAGGGATTCCTTTCTTTCTTTCTTTCTTTCTTTCTTTCTTTCTTTCTTTCTTTCTTTCTTTCTTTCTTCTTTCTTTCTCTCTCTCTCTCTCTCTCTCTCTCTCTCTTTCTTTCTTTCTTTTTATTTTTTTATTTTTTTATTTTTGCTATAGGGCTCATGTGTTCGCCAAAGAGACATGCAGAGAGAACAAAAGATAGGGAAAGTGAGAAAGCAACCCCTCCCCACTCCCCCAGGGAAGGATTGCCATACTGCAATCCCTTCTCTTCTGTTCCCCTCTTGGGATACTGGGCATGCATACGCATGCTCTTTTTTTTCAAGTGGCCAGGTCCAGGATACAAACTGTGTAGTGGGTGGTGTGGAATCCAGCTGCCTTAACTACCTTGCCACCGGCAGACCCAAGTTAAGGATTTTCAACTCCAACTGACCCCATGGGCTTAGTTTTCAATCTCTTGCCCTCAATTAGTTTCCTCTCTTATTTTCCTCTGGTGCTCTTTTAAACTTTAGTCGTTCTCAAGTATTGCATGTGAAGCTCACCCTTTAAACATATGTCCCAGGCAACCAGTTTCTCCAAAATACGTAAGACATCAGTTGTAAAATATATAAATAACCTCCCTTCCCCACTTTAAAAACTTATCTGCATCTGTATCAGTGGTTATCAGCACTGGGTACACATTGCAACCAGTTGGGAATTGTTTTTGCCATATTTCACCCTGAGATTCTGATTTCATTGGTCAGAAGTGGGAATTGGTTATTTTAAAGAGCTCCCCAGATGATTTTGTGTTCATTATATTCATCTTTCTCTCATTTTTCCCAATCTCTGAAATGAATGTCCTTCTATCTCAAAGTCAACTCCTTTGACATAACATTTATTCTGTCTCTTTCAATTTATTGATTTTCTTCTTTGGTGGTTGGGGAATTCCTAGCAGGGATACTCACAGGCTTGCACCTAAGCCTTGCCCTAGGAGTTACTCATACAAGTTGCTCTTCCCAAGTAACCAGAAGGCAATATGACCTGAGCGGTCAGCAGAGACTGCTCCCGAGAAGGCAGTTGAGGTGAACAGCAGTACCCGAGATTACAGATCTCTCACAGAGTTAGGTACACAGGCTTAGAGTCCATCAAGTCAATTCAGTTCTTGTTCTGCCACCCACCAGCTGTGAGAGCTGGGTGAGTTCTTAAATCTCTAAGTCTGTGTTTCTTTCTATAAAAGAAAGAATTAAAACTTCTTCATTGGTGCTGTGAGCATATTTGAATAACAAATATAAAGTCCTTCACGAAAAGGCCATCAGGTATGCTCAATGAGTGTTTAGTGATTATGGACTGATTGATTTTTTTTTTAGAGAGATTTTTGCTATCAGGTGTGTATACTCACTAGATAGACAGAGAGAGACAGACCACCCAGGGGGGATGGCCACACCGTAATCCCTTCTCCTCTGTTCTCTTGGGATTTGGGGCTCACATGTGCATATGCCTGGTGTGAGTTTAAGCCACTGGGTCTGGGACTTGAACCGCAGTTGACTACGTGGGAGTCCAGCAACATAACCATTATGCCATTTGCTGGTTCCTGGTCTGATTTATTTAAGCTAAGCCTCTTTTAAATTTTTTTTACTATATGTAGATCTCTAAATTTTCATGTGAATCAAGTCACTTGCTCACTAATTTATTTGACAGTTTCTAAAGACAGTTTATTCTATACCAGACACTATTTTTTTAAGAGATATTTTTACTATAGGATGTAGGCACTTGCCAGAGAGACAGAGAGATACAGAGAAACAGAAAGCGAGAAATCAACCCCCAGGCAGGATGGTCACACTGCAATACCTTCTCCTCCAGTCTCCTCTTAGGATTTTGGGCACACATGCCTGGTGTGCGTTTTAAGTGGCTGGGTCCAGGACTCAAACTGCAGTTAACTACGTAAGAGTCCAGCAGCATAATCATTACTTCATCTGTTGGTCCCCCAGACACTATTTTTAGTACTAGAGGTATATAAATAAATAAAGCCCCTCCCCTAGAGTATTTATAATTCTCTATTTTCTTTCAGTCTTCACAGCCACTGTATTATTCGAGTCTGTGATACCAGTTGGATTTCCTAGATTCTTAATTAGACTCCTAGCCCTTAAGGGCTCTCCTTCAATCCCCTACAAGGAGGAGGAGAATAATTACTCTAAACCCCAAATGTTTACATGCTAATATCCTTTGATTCCTTCAAAATTTTTCAGTAACTTGTGAGAGTACATCTAACTTCCTTAGAAGGACCTGATTCATTTCTATCTGCTTTGATTCTTTAACTTCATCTCTTTCTGGATTTCCCTA
>NW_006159674.1:2429302-2457524 GCF_000334495.1 Tupaia belangeri chinensis | reverse complement strand
TCCCTACACAGTTGAGACCCCAGCAGTGCCCTTAAACTTTTCTGGTTCTCTAAACATTTTGTACTTCCTTGTGTATCTACATAAACTTGCCTCCCTGTATGCCTGGAAAACTCCTATTAGTTTGTTAGGTACTATGTTTTCCCTGATTTTTATAGAACTAAATCATTTATTCCTTTATATAATTTTGTGTCTTTTAAGGCTACTATTGTATTTTTCCTATGATATGGTTTTCACTTACTTACTTATCCTCCTGTTTTCTTCTAAGCCAGAAAGTCTTTTAAGGCAGTAATAGGGTCTTATTCTTCAGTTATCACAATGCCTATACATAACAGCAGCTCAACACTTACTGAAGTTTTTAAAAATTTAACGATAATGTGTACATAGCAAAATGTTCAAATGAAGTTTGTTCTCTCTCAATCTTGGCTGAGGCACCAACATAATGGCTGATAAGAAATATATTCTTATTCCTGGACCACCAGTGCTAGACTTAAAAGGGGTAGCTGAAAATCAATTTTGTAACCTGAGGAAACTCACCTCTTTGAAGGTATATGTAGATTTAAGCTACAGTGGCCAAGAAATGGGATGTTAGAGATAAAATATCTTCATAAGGACATGCAATGTGTTTCCATGAGGAAGGAAAAGATGATGCGTCCCCTCCCCCTTTCTACACAAGCTTAGAGGAAATTTTTTTGGTCTTTAAAAAATATTTTTTACTTATTATTATCATAATCTATTTTATATTACATTGACTCACATATATCTTTACAGTGTATTACATTTCTTTTTCCAGCAGGAAAAAGATTCAAGGCTGCTATTACTTTTCATTGGCACTGTAAGAGTGACAAAGACTTTACTATCCACATCAGACCTGGGGTATTGTATGATCTTGCACAGGGTTTTCTTACACCTATCTTTCTTATTTTTATTTATCTATTTATCATTAAAGGTTTATTTTTTCCATGAGTGAGAAAGACAGAGAGAGAGAGCACACGCAATAGTGTTCTGATGCCATGATCTTCCCCCCGTTTCAGCTGACCCAGATCATGGGCATGCCCTTGCCTGGAGTACTTAGAGAGGTGTTGGAGGTGGACCTGGAACCCTCCCATGTTGGTTCAGCCTCACAGAGTCACATTTTACCGTGGTGACTGTCTGGTTCCAATACTCTGCCCTTCTGAAAGTAACTCCCTTGTCATTTCTTCTAATACTAATTTGAGTTTCTTGTTAGACCCTGACTGATGCAGGAAACCACCCACCCAAGTAGGTACTAGCATTATTACCATTTTTATGGACAGAGACACTGGGGTTACAAAGAGTTTAAGTGACTTGCTCAAGGCCACACAGCTACATAAAGGCTGAGAGTCTGCTTACAAAGCTTCAAAGGACTCGAATGCCAGGCTAGGTGGAGTGTATCGCCATTACAGACATTTACCTTTTCTTAATTATTTCATTAAATTGATATTATGTGACAATGTCTAAGTGACATTCTTACTCTTTGAGAAACCAACCAACTCTTTCCTCATCTGCAAAATGGGAGAATTCTCCAAGATTTGGTAGCCTCAAAGAGCAGTGGTGGGACTCAAAGAGGTCAGTGAAAGAACTAGGTCTAGCCAATCAATCATCTTGTTTCTCTAGCTACCGAGATTGATTAAGGTGTGGACATGGGACCCAACCAAAAGCAATGGAATTGTTTTCCAAATACTTTTGTAAGAGAGACAACCTGTCCCCTCTATCAGGCTTCATCCTGGGAGTGGATAAAGCCTGGATATCCCAGAATCTACCATGTAGAATAAAGAAATCTCAGTCAAGGAAGCAAATCCAACAATGGGGAGAGATTAAATTCTATAATATTATTTCAGGTGGAATCCACCATGTTTGAAATCCACCCAAGTCTTTGGATGATTTTTAAAAATTATTATATTTAACTTTATTTATTTATTTTTAATTTGACCACAGAGGGACAGAGTGAGAGAGAGACAAAGTGAGAAAGCAAGCCACCAGGTTAGAGACTCGAAACACAGTCAGCCATGTGGGAGTCCAGCATTCTTAACCACCATGCCAACTACTAGCCCCAGGATGATTTTTTTTTTTTTTAAACATGCAACAGAATACCATGCATATCAGTCAAGACAAAGACATTACTATCCACATCATCATCATCAAGTAGCTTTTCATCATTTTTTTCAGGTTATTATTACTATTATTCTCATTTTTTTATATATTCAATCATTACATATCATTTGGTTCCTAAAAATAATTTACCCAACATGAAATACTTTTCAGACCAGTCCGGTTAAGAATACCGTACATGTTATCATCAACAGGTAATAAAAAATTTTTGTGTCCCACTAATGTCATGTCTCTCGATTTGTTCTCTTACTATCCTTTTCTATACTCTTCCTTTCTCCCGCCCTGTTCCACACTGTCTTCAGCATCCATAACTATTTTTACTGCTTTTCTGCCCTCCGATATTTCAATCTCTACCATAAAGTGCAGATAATTGGTATATATTAAGTGGATACATGTAATATCTTTCTTTTATCTCTTGGTTTGCTTCACTCAGGAATAGATCCTCCACATTCTACCACTTTCTATTAAATGCCAGGGTCTTGTTTTATATGGCTGAATAGTACTCCATAGAGTACATGTGCCACACTTTTTTCATTCATTCATCTTATTGTGGACATTTAGGTTGATTCCATGTCTTAGTGATCATGAATAATGCTGCAATAAACATTGTGCCAGCACTTTTCCAACTGAGCATTCTCCTGTCCTCTGGGTAGATACCCAGAAGTGGGATTGCTGGATCAAATGGTAGTTCTATTTGTAGATCTTTGAAGAACTTCCATATCTTCAAGGAACTTCCATGCTATAGTGGCTGAACCAGTTTATATTCCCACCAACAGTGTAGGAGAGTTCCCCTTTCTCCACATCCCTGCCAACAATTAACACTTTGTGTATTTTTAATAGTTGCTATTCTGACAAGGGTTAGGTGATATCTCATTGTGGTTTTAATCTGCATCTCCTTTATGATGAGGGCTGTTGAGCATTTCCTCATATGTGTGTTGGCTGTTTATGTGTCTTAGAGAGATTTATGTCAGCTCATTTTCCCATCTTTTAATTGGGTTAATCATTTTTTCCCTCCGAGTAAGCCACTTGAGTTCCCTATGTATTCTGGTTATCAGTCTGTCTGAGGCATATTTTACAAAAATATTCCCCCATTATGAGTTGTTGATTCACATTAATTAGTGTGTCCTTTGCTGTACAGAAACTTTTTATTCTGATACAGTCCCACTTGTCTTTTTAGGGATTATTGCCTGTGTTTGGGATTCTTATTTAAGAAGTCTTTGCCTACCCCAATGTCTCCCAGAGTTTCCCCAGTGTTTTCCAGGAGCAGCTTTATAGTTTGAGGTCTCACATTCAGATCTTTGATCCATTTTGAGTTGACTTTTGTTAATAGTGGAAGATGGGGATTATTCAGTTTCATCTTTCTGCAAGTAGAGACCCAGTTTTTCCAGCACCATTTGCTAAAAAGGTTTTCCTTTTCCCAATGGATTGACTAATATCCTTTGTCAAAAATCAATTGGCTGTAAGCTTTGGGGTTCATTTCTGGGGTTTCTTCTTTATTCCATTAGTATACCCGTCTGTTTTTGTGATGATACCATACTGTTTCAATTATCACAGCAGTATAGTATATCTTGGGGTCAGGGAGTGAGATGCCACCCACTCCATTCTTCTTGCACAGGATTGCTTTGGCAATACAAAGCCTTTCATGATTCCAGACAAATTCTATGATTGTCTTTTCTAGCTCTGTGAAGAATGACTCTGGTATTTTGATTGGAATTGTGTTAAATATGAAGATTAACTTGGGTAAAATTGCCATTTTGATTAGGTTTATTTTTCTAATCCAGGAACACGGGATGTCCTTCTACTTTTTTTGTGTGTCATATTCTGTATCTTTTCAAAGATTTTCATAGTTTTCTTGTAAAGGTCTTTGACTTCTTTAGTTAGATTTATCCCTAGGTATTTTATACATTTTTTTGGCTATGGTAAAAGGGGTTCCTTTCTTCAGCTCTACTTTGTTCAACTTGTTTTTTGTGTGTAGAAATGGTATAGATTTTTGGATGTTGATTTTGTATCCTACCTCTTTATCAATTTATTACTTCAAGAAGTTTTTTCATGGAAATCTTTGGATCTTCTAAGTATACCATCATGCCATCTGCAAATAAAGATATTTTCAACTCTTCTTTGCCTTTTCGAATGCCTTTTATATTAGTCTCTTTTCTGATTGCATTGGCTAAGACTTCCAGTACTATATTAAAAAGTAGTGGAGAAAGTGGGCAGCCTTGTCTAGTATCAGTTTTTAGTAGAAAAACTTTTAGCTTTTCCCCATTCAGTATTATGTTAGCTATTGGTTTTTCACATATGGCTTTTATTGTGTTGAGAAATGACCCTTCTCTACCAATGTTACTGAGAGTCTTAATCATGAAAGCATGTTGTATTTAATTAAATCCTTTCTCTGTGTCAATTGAAATGATCATATGGCTTTTGTCTTTCTTTCTGTTAATAAGGTATATTATAGTTATGGTTGAATTACCCTTGCATCCTTGGGAAAAAGCCTACCTGGTTGTGATAAATAATCTTTTCTTTTTAAATACTTATTTTATTTAACTTTTTCAAATTGAAAAAGCCTACCTGGTTGTGATAAATAATCTTTTCTTTTTAAATAATTATTTTATTTAACTTTTTCAAATTATTTGTTTATTTTAATTTGACTAGAGAGGAACAGAGTGAGAGAGTGAGAGAGTGAGAGCGAGAGTGAGAGAGAGAGAGAGAGAAAGTGAGAAAGCTAGCTGCCAGGTCTAGGACTCCAACCACATTTGGCCATGTGGAAGTCCAACACCCTTAACCACCATTCCATCTGCTGGTCCCTGAGATGAATAATCTTTGTTATATGTTGCTGACTATGATTTGCAAGTATCTTGTTGAGAATTTTTGCATCAATATTCATCAGAGATATTGGTCTGCACTTTTCCTTTTTTGTCATGTCCTTATCTGTTTTGGGGATGAGAATGATGGAGGCTTCATAAAATGAACTTTGGAAGGTTTCCTTCCTTTTGGATCTTTAGAAATAATTTGAGTAAGATAGGGGTTAACTCTTCCTTTAAAGTTCTGTAGAATTCAGAAGTAAAGTCACCCGGACCTGGGATTTTCTTTGTCGAGAGGTTATTTATTACTGATTCAGTCTCCTGGCTTGTTATGGTTCTATTCAGATTTTCTATGTCCTCCTGATTCAATCTTGGTATATTATATGCATCCAGAATTTTGTCTGTCTCCTCCATATTCTCTTCTATGTTGGAATATAGTCACTCATAGTATACTCTAATGACATTATTTATTTCTATTATGTCTATTGTGTTGTTGCCTGTTTCATCACATATTTGATTTATATAGTTTCTTTTTTTCTTCTTCTTAATCATTCTAGCTAGTGGTGTGTCGATCTTGTTAATCTTTCAAAGAACCAGCTTTGAATTTAGTTTATTTTCTGTATAATTAATTTATTTTCTATTTAATTAATTTCTACTTGAATCTTTATGATTTCTTTTAACCTGGCATTTTTGGGTGGCTTATTTTTTGTTATTTTTCCAATTCTCTGAGGCATGATGTTGGGTTGTCTATTTGCACCTTTTCATTTCTGTCTTATGTGCACTAATTGCTATGAATTTCCCTCTTACAACTGCTTTTGTCATGTCCCATAGATTATGGAAACCTGTGTACTCATTATCATTTGTTTCCATAATTTTTTGATTTCAGACTTAACTTCTTCAGTAGTTAAGAAGTCATTCAGAAGTAGATTATTTAGTTTCCATGTGTTTGTGTATTTTCGAGAGTGTTTCTTGAAACTAACATTGAGTTTAAGTCCATCGTGGTAAGAGAAGATGCTAGCTATAGTTTCTATGCCTTTGAATCTGTAAAGGCTTGATTTGTGTCCTACCATATGGTCAATCTTTGGAAAGGTTCTATGCTGGAGTGAGAAAAATATATGTTGTGGTCTTAGGGTGGAAAGTTCTATAGATAATCTGTCAAGCCCATTTGATTTATAGTATCATTTAGGTACTGTATTTCTCTGTTTATTTTTTGTCTAGAAGGTCTGTCTAAAGGAGATAATGGGGTGCTGAGATCCCCAATTATTATAGTGTTGTTCCCTATCTTTCCTTTTGTCTCCAGCAGTCTTTCCTTCACATATTTAGGTGCTTCTGAATGGAGTGCATAGATATTTATAAGCATTATGTCTTCTTGCTGAATTAGCCCATTTACTATTATATAATGCCCTTTGTTGTCTCTTCTTATAGTCTTTGTCTGGAAGCCTATTTTGTCTGAGATCCGTTTCGCAACTTGAGCTCTTTTTTTATTTCCATTTGCTTGGAATATTTTTTTCTAGCCCTTCACTTTTAGTCTATGTGTGTCTTTATCCATAAAGCAAATTTCCTGTAGGCAACAGATAGATGATTTCTGTTTTCTTATTCATTTGGCCAGTCTGTGTCTCTTAATTGGAGAATTTAATCCAATAACATAATAACAATGTTATTATCGATATTTCTGGACCTGTTCCTGTCATTAAGTGAGTCATTTTCTTGGGTGATTTTTGTTCTCTTATAACTGTCAGTCTGACTTTTTAGTTTTCCTGGTATAGCACTCCCTTAAGAACCTCTTGAAGATCTAGTCTGGAGTTGGTAAATTATTTCAGGTTTTGTTTATCTGAGAACATTTTTGTTTAATCTTTTTTTCCCATATGAAGGATAATCTGGCTGGGTATAGTATTGTTGGTTGAAATTGTTTTTCATTTAGCACTTTGACTGTATTTCTCATTCTTTCCTTGACTGCATTGTTTCCAATGAAAGGTCCAATGTTAGCCTGGTGGGGTTACCTTTGTAAGCAACTTCAGTTTTCCCTCTTGTCCATTTTCATATTTTGTCTTTGTGGTTTTGGCCAATCTGGCTATGATATGCCTTGGAGAGGATCTTCTTGGGCTGATTCTATTTGGGATCCTATGTATTTCCTGGGTCTGGCTATTTGAATCCCTTTTTAGGTTTGGAAACTTTTCTTCCTGGATTTCATGAAATATATTATCAATGCCCATATTATTTTCTTCCTCTTCTGGGATACTGATTATCAGGATGTAGTAGTGGCGCTTGATGGTATCCTGTATTTCTCAAATATTATCTTCATTTTTCTTGGTTGTTTTCTCAATCTGTTTGATAACTTTTTTCTAGGTCAGAAGTTTTGTCTTCTACATTTGTGATTTGATATTTGCATTATTTAATCTACTTTTAATACTTTTGAGGGAGATTTTAATTTTCTGTATCACATTCTTCATCCCTAACAGTTCTGTTTTTTTTTTTATTTTTAATTATTTTTTATGAGTCTACTTCTTCTTTCAGCTTGTGAAAGGACTTCCTCATCTCCTGGAGCTTGTTGTCTTTTTTCTCTAGCATCTCAATTAATTTAGTCACTACAAATATTCTGAATTGCTTATCTGACATGTCGACAACTTCCTTTGTATTGTCTGTGGGTGATACGGAATTGACATTTTCCCTTGAGGGAAAGGCATTTTGTTGGTTGCTTATATTTCTTGTGCCTCTGTGATCATTCCTAGTCATCCCATGATCTAGTCATTCCTTCCTAAATTATTCAAGGTATATCTGAGTATTCAAAGGCGTGCAGGAGTAGAAAATTGGTAATCTCTCTCCTGCTCTGCCTCCTTGTTGGTTGCCAGTACCCTACACTGTTGTTACTGGTCCTGGGTGACACAAAGCCCTCCCTTTTTCTAAAGAGCAGATGTGACTCCAACTGAGCTGTTGCGCTTCAACTCTGGAGCGAACAAAAGATCACTATCCAAAACACTGAAGTCCTGAGAGTCCAAAGGTGAGTGGAGTGGGAGATGAGTCACAGTCCCGGCCATTGGGGGACTGTGGCAGCCACAGGCAGCCTCATCTTAGAGGATTTTAAGAAGATAACTTGGAAATCTAGACCTGAGATTAATGGATTTTGTAGGACAACAACTTTCTGCAAAATTCTCATAAGGAAATCCTAAAAGCTATGAAGTGAAGCTGGTGAGCAAAGAAATTGTTGCCTTAGGAATGACCTGGAATTCTAGGGTTTGTCAGAGTGAAAGATGCAAGAAAAATCAGGGTCTTGAAATAGAGAATAGACATGAAGCCTTTTGAAGAGACTTAAGACAAGAAAAACACTTCAAAGGATGATGGGATTTTAACTTATGCATGTTGTGATTCATTCAGGGCCGGACAAGGGAAGATGAAGGAGAAGTCTGGCAACTTCTGTGATTGACCTGCTCTCTACTCCTTAGGCTCAGTCCAGGGTACCCATGGGTTCCCCCTGTAAGTCTTATGACACTTCAACTGAGTGCTTTCTTTAGCCCCTGGAGCCCATTTCTGCATTCAGAGCAGGCTGGAAAGCCAAGAACTAGCAAGGAGTCATAAGCATCCAACTATGGGGATGTACCACCTGATACAGAAACCTCAAATGAAGAAAGAGATAGCTCCAAAACTGGAGGATTCTGGACAACCTATATATGTGCTCCAAGAAAGAGAAATCTTTAGGAATTCAGTAAGTTCAGAGAAAGTTAAACTATCTGTTATCAACAGAGGAAATCAATATGAGGTATAACTTTATTTTAAAAACAGGTATCAGCTGCTGTTTTCCTCTTCTTTTAGTTTGTGTTCTCATAAGAGCTGACTCTAAAACATGGATGTGAGGATAGTTTATTTGGGAGGTTATCCCAAGAAGCACAGGGAATAGAATGATTAGACAGGGAAGGAAAGGAAACCAGTAACATAAGAAATTAAGTAAGTTATAACTAGGGGAACTTGGGCTCAACTTTCTGCTCTGAGACATAGTGAAGTAACTTGGAGTTATTCCAACCCAGGGAGTTAGTTCTTCATCAATTCCCATCAGCTGTCTGTTGAGAGCTTCTTTTAGGATCATTAATTCCTAATTCATTTTGGCCTGTGCTGGATGCAGAAGGAGTGAGTTCCAAAGGCCAAATAAAGAGCTCAGGGGAAGTGCCATGGCCCTTGCAGGTGAAAAACATGGGTACCTTAGATTGCGTGCAAAGGGTTATGGGCGATGATTAAATTGCTGAACTTTTCCACCTACCTGAGTCCTGGAAGTGTCAAAGCAGTCATGCAGGTAGAGAGGAGCAGAAACACCATCCTGGAAAACAGAAGAATCCCACTCTGTCCTTCTTTTGACTGCAGACTTCCTATCTGCAACAGCCCCAATCTGAAGGAAGGGAGAAGCTGTACATTTGAATGGAATTTTGTTTTTAATTTTTAAGCTATCTTGATACACATCTGGGAAAGTACTTGAGAAAAGTCTGTTGAACAATATATTTCTACTCCTTTGCTTGCCTCATTGTGGTCTGATGCTTTTCCTTAATAGTCCTGAGATCTCCTAAATAATTTGTGATGGGGAAAAAGGGGATATTAGGGATAGGGGATAAAATTCCTTATTGGCCTGGAGATATTGAGGGTGGACATGTAACCACACTAAAGAGATTAAGTGCCTTGGGTGAAGGAGGCACCCTTCTATGGTATAGTGAAAGAGCAAGGACTTGGTGCTTTGAGTTCCACATTGGCTCTTGGTGTCTCTCTTATTTTAACCAATTCACTTATCATCTCTGGGTCTCCATGTGCACACTAGCAGAACAGAGATAATAATAAAGCCAAAAGTAATGGCACGAGATTCTGGCTCATGGGCTCAGTGTGCCTATCGGCTTGGGGTGACGATCAAAGAATAAGTAGACATTTGACTTGAAGGAAAGTGAAATAAGACCACAAATAATCATAAACTAAAAATCTTAATTATACATTGTAGCCCCACTTCACGAGATTCTGATTCTGTAAGTCAGGAGGACCCCCAGAGAATTGAATCTCCCTAGTAATTTTTGATGTACACACATTTGATGTAAACCACTGAATCAGGGGGACAGAGTTACCAGGAAAAGTTTTTCAAATTGTTATAGTTTGGTTATGAACATGGGATAGAAATTTAACTACAAGACTGGGGAGGCAAAGTGTACAAGTTTTAGTCATATGTAGGGTTGCACCGAAACAATTTAGTAACCAAGATGATGTGACCTAATTGGAAAATCTGACCGAGAGGTCCATGTAGGAGAAAATATACTCCTTGAAAATAGGCAGAGCTCTTGAAATCACCTCAAAGTTCTGGAAGATAAATAAGCTAAGCAACAGAGGCATAGTATTCCTAACTGCTCCTGGTCTAGATGAAAAAGGCTCTAGAAAGTTTACTAAAAAGCTGACTTAGTAGCCTAGTTTAGAAAACATGATCCCACATGACCAAGCAGAGCTTGAATCCATGCCCTGCAAGTTTGACAAATATGCTGGACATGTGTGTGTGCATGCTCAAAATCTTGACAGGGATGGAGCACCAGCAGTTAGTGTAATGGCTATGTCACTGGACTCCCATATAGTCAACCGCGGTTCGAGTCCTAGACCTGGTGGCTTAAACTCACACTAGGCATGTGTGCGTGCCCAAGATCCAGAGAGGAGAATGGAGGAGAAGGGACTGTGGCATGTCCATCCCCCCTGGGGGATGATTTCTCACTTTCTGTCTCTCTGTCTCTCTGTCTTTCTGGCAAGCGCACATGCCCTATACCAAAAACCTTTCCAAAAAGAGAAAAAAAAAATCTTGTCAGGATGAAGATATGGAGAAAAGGGGATTACCCCACTTGAGGGGAGGGAGTTGTCTCTGGTCAACACACATGCTCTCTGATAATTAATATGAAAAGAAAAAAGGTTCATTAAATAATGTGTTGCATAGTTGTAAGGGGCAGGATCAGCCCTTTGGGGGGGATATTGGAGGGGACTTTAACATTAATCAACCAGTCATTGTTAATTGTAATATAACATATTTTCACTTGAAGAACACTTGTAACTTTGCTACACAATGAATAGCATGGTCGTATCCATTTTCTATGTGAAGAAACTGCAGTTCAGTGAGGCAAAATGTCTAGCTTAATGTCACAAAACCAATAAGGAATAAAACCCAAGCCAGGTTAACAACTTAGTTCTCTTTGTCCCCATCCCAGTCTTCCCAGTGTAAGATAACTTGCTTGGAAAAGAATTTGGGTATTTCAAAAGTAATATTGGACTGCTATGAATGAGGGCAAGAGCAAGAAGAGTCAGCAGGGAGGTAAATGTGCCAGAGTAGAAATTCGTATAAGAAACAGAGAAGACATTAGGAGGATACTGGCTGGAGCACATGAAACATGCAGATTGACAGTAGAAGATTGGGGACAAATTAAAATTTTCATCCTCTGAGAGAGAGCCCTTGCTTTTTTGACTCCATGTCTGAGCAGATATTGGAGAGGACCCTTACCCTTACTTAACAAAAATATCTTCAGAACATTGTTACTACTGCTAAATTCACTGTGCTTTTGGGCAATATCAGTTACTTTATTAAATAGACATCATGTAGAACATAATAAATAGGATGCTTGGTATCATGTAGACAGAGCCTGTAGATTTTAATAGACATAAGTTTCCATCTTGTTTATCCAGCTTCTTAAGAAGTAACATTTAAGTACCATTATCTTAACCGTAAATACCAGGTATACCGTATCCATTAGCCATATCCTCCTGTTACACATACAATCAGTATCCACTGTACAATTGACCTACAAATCATACATTCACAGAACACATAGGGCCAGAAATGTTCAGGAATGTAGTCAGAACCAGGGCTTGGATGTATGTTTCTAGATTGTCATTGTTAATTAGTTTTTTAGTCCTCCAAGCCAATTACATAAATCCTTTTGAAAAGTAAATAGGTTATGGTTAGAGTTTTGGATTGTTCTGAAACAATCCTTTTAATATAAATAATAAATGCAACCGAAGACAGCCTTAATATAAATGTGTTCTGTATTGGGGACAGTGATTCATATGCTCATTTGCTTCATGACTCATAGCTCTTTGAAAAGAACAAGATTCCAGGGAAATACTGTTTTTATTCAAAATTGGTCCATCGTCTTATCCACTTTAATCGTCTTTCTTTTAAAAAATGACAACAACGCAACTACTATAGCCAGGTAGAATCCTTAAGAAAGCATCAATATGTAAGTCTTCATTACCTAAATTGCACAATAATAGAAATTCTTTACTACGTTAGTGCATATGAGAAAATTGATGATAGTTATTTCTGTAAAGAATAACTATGGATAAGAAGCTTTAAAAATAAGAGTCACAGCTATATTATAACATATAACTATTACTCATAAGCATTTCTATTGCTATGATTCGGTCTTCACCCAGATATCATTCAGGACCTGCAGAATATTTTGAAGATTAGATTGTCATGACACAAATTGGAGTGGGCCTCTTGAAGTATCAGAATTCATTCAAACTGAGAGTGCCCTCAATGATGGGATGAGTAATAAAATGTGAAGAAGAAAATTCCCTTGAGGTAATAATCCTCCCCAACAGCTTCAAGGGAAAGAAAAACAGCTGGCTAAAAAACAAAACAAAACAAAAAGGACAAAAACCAAAACAACTTTTAGTTTCCCAACTTAGAGACTGAAGGATACCTGATAGTCAACGCCAATGCAGAATCTCTCCTTATCCTTTTTATGTTTATTTTCCCTTTCTGTCTGCTTCTTATTGTAAGCCAGGATGAAAATGAAAATACATAACTTGTGTAAGTCAGGTCAGTTTCAAATAATAAAAATCAACAAAAACTCAGCAGACTACACTAAAAAGGAAGGAGTGATTTATTTGCTTATATAGGAGGGATATATAAGCAAGGGAAACCAGGCATAGTTTGGTTCAGAGACTCAAGGGATACTAGTATCTTTGGGTTTCTGTGGTCATTCAGCTCTATACTTTCCTCCATGTTGGTCTCATTCTGAGGTAGGATCGTCCCTGAAGGTGAGAAAGTTTATCATATTCAACTTCTAATGTTTCAGTTTAGGAATCTGAGGGGAAATAGAAAAAAACTCTATTGAATCATTACCAACAGACCCAAAAGAGCACTGGGGCTCCTGTTGAAATGGTTTGGGTTGTACACCCAACCCTGATGATTCACTAAAGCTAAAGGAATACATTTATTAATGGCCACACCTGAAGCTTCATGTGACTTCTGTGATTGGTGACTAGGGCAGTAAGGTGAAGTCAGCTCTATGTGATCCATGTGAATTCAAAGCTGAGAATAGCCAAGTTTCCTATTACTGTAAAAAGAGATAGACAGGGCCAGCAGGAGGTGTGGTGATTAAGGTGCTGAACTCCCACATGGCTGACCATGGTTCAAGTCCCACACCTCGTGGCTGGCTTTCTCACTTTCTCTCTGTCTCTCTCCTTCTGCTTCTCTCTGGTGAGTGCATGTGCTATATAGAAAATTAAAATAATAACAATAAATAAAATAAATAATTTTTAACAAAGAGATGGAAATGCAGATGTATTTGATATTTATTGCATAGCCTACTAATCACCAGTATGTATTTATATTTTTATTATTATTCATATATTAAATTGCTATACATCATTTAGATTGTGAAGAGACTTTACCCAGTATGATATAAACCTCAGTCCAGCCCAGTTGGGACCACCAGACACATCCTTGTCAACAGATAATAAACCTTATCTGTGTCCCACAAGTGTCTTACCTCTCCATTTTGAGCCAAAAAAGTTTTTCTAGTGCCCAGAGATAACTCTTTTTTCTTGTGATCTTTTTTTGTCTTTCCTGAGGGACAAAATAGATTTTCCTCCTCTCATAGCCCCTGCTCTCTCCCCATCTTCAAAACATCATGGGGCCCAATTCTCCCTTCTTCACTTACCCCTTGCTATTTCATTACAGTTCATTCAGTCTGCAAAGGAACCACTTTCTCCAACTTGCCTGGGGTGCATCACTATTAAGTTTGAGAGGAAAGAGGAAAAAATGACTTTTCTTCCCAACATGTTACAGGAATTCATGCTGTTTACATTCCTTTTCTCCAAGAATCTAATTCTCCTGTCGGTCTGGAGCTACGAACCTAAATGCAATGACTGTATGTGGTTATAGAATTATATACAGGACTGTAGCATAATTTACCTTTGTTTATAGGCCTGATGGGCCATACTTACCCACATCTAGTAGATGTTTTTCTTAGATTTAAAATAATTACATTGTGAAGAAATGTCAGAATACGAATTTGAACAAGACAAGTGTAAGGGCTAAATAAATGAAAGCTCTGCTTATGATTACAAATTTGCTTCCAAGGAATTTATGGGGAGTTGAAATTCTGGAGTCTGGAAATGGAAAACACATTGATGAATATTGACATTTATTTAACATCTAGTTCATGTTTTCTGTGCAAACCAGAATTGAGCTCACTGTTCAGCTAAATGTCTGCTTTGTTACATCCCTGCTGTTTTAAGTGTTTGGGAATTGGATTGAATTTGCAATGAAGGTGCTAAGGCATTTTGCTCATCTGGAAACTAAATACTGAACCACAGAGATGACAACTTTTAATTTCTTTTGGCTTTAGGTCCCAAGATAGTCATTTACTATGCATATAGATGCCAAGTACTTTCTCTCAAAGTAATGGACAGACTTGGCAAGTAGCCAGTGGGTGAACTTCAAACATTTTCCCTAGCTGAGCTGAGATGAGGCCTCAATCACTGGCATAAGGCTGGAACTTGATTTGAGTGATGACTTATAAAGAGACGGCATTAAACAACCGACTCACCACATGAGTCACTCTTGCTGAGCTGTGCACTTTCATTATCCTCAGCAATCTATAAAGAAACTGTTTCATTGCTTGCTTAGTGCAAATAGAAATGCCTAGCATATTGATTCTATTCCCAGTTTATACTCTGGATAGAACCCAGTCTATACCTGGGGAGTGTGCCAGGATCCTGCTGAGGCAAAATTGTGAAATAGGCAGAAATTGTCTTCCAGCAGCTCTTCTTAAACTCTTTTTTAATGTATAGTCTCCCCACCTCTCAGACACCAAAGCTCTTCTCTCCTCTTCTCTCTTCTCTCCTCTCCTCTCCTCCCCCTTCCCTTCCCTTCCCTTTCCTTCCCTTTCTTTCCCTTTTCTTTCCACACCTTACTCCCTCTCCTTTCTTCCCTTCCCTCCCCTCTTACCCTAACCCCTCACACATACTTTATGGGTCCCAATGATTAAAAGCTGTGGTTCTCTTACCATGTGACACCTGCTCTGACAATACAGGACACATTTATAATAAGGCTGTCTTCGGTTGCATTTATTATTTATATTAAAAGGATTGTTTCAGAACAATTCAAAACTCTAACCATAATCTATCTACTTTTCACTGGTAACTCAAAGTGGCCATAACCATTGCCACCACTTGAGAAGAGCTGCAGACCTAAGACAACACCAGGTTATCAATACATGCTGAAAGATATAGTCAGCATCTGTCTCTCAGGATTTGCCAGTTCATCACAGAAAGAATCACTTGGTTCTGACTGGGTTAAGAGCCTATTCTTGAATCTGGTAATGCTTGTTACCAGATCTGCTTCTAAGCTAAATGATCCAATATCTCCTCCTGTTTGCTTAAACTACAAAGTTGAGTTTGCTTTCTGTGCACAGACAAGAATATTCCATCTGATAGATACTACTACTCTTTCCACTTGAAAGAGTAGTAAAAATAGTCCTATGAGCAATGGGTCTTGCTCTATAGCGAAGTAGAGGGCCAGATAAAAAAAAAAAAGTTCAGTATTTATGGGCCATGTGGCCTGTCATAGCTACCCAATGCTGTGACCATAGTAAAAAAGTGATCATCGACAATATGTAGATGAATGAGTATGGCTGTATTCTAATAATTTGTATGAACAATGAAGTTTAAATGTTATGTTTTGTATGTCTTGAAATATTATTCTTCTTTTGAGTTTTTAACCATTTGAAAACATAAAAATTATTCAGTAGAAAGATAAGAAGCTTGCAGTGGTTCTCTCACTCTTGCTCTACAGGAATAGTTGACTGCAGGAATCCTAGCAACTGCCTTTCTGGAGATAAAAGATCCAATTAATAATGAACACTCAGAACCCTATGTACAATCAATGAATCAATCCTTCTTAAGTGACTCCAGCTATTTTTCCTAACTCACAGCTAATGTCTATTCAGTTAATAGGACTGACCACATAGTGAATTTGATTTGAATATTAAATCACTCAACCATTAGGTTTTCTATATATTTATTGAGCCATTTTTCCCCCTAAAGGGCCTTTTAATTATCTAATGTGCTCAGATAGTGAATTGAAGAAATCCACAAGTTGGAGAATTGATCAATGTGGTAAATAAATAAAAATGTGCCTGTTAGAGAGTACCTTATAGGGAATTATCCATACGGAGGAATGACTGCAAATGATTTATGACCAAGAGCTGAATCGTAAAGATAGCAGCTAAGTGAGGAAGGTGAAATATGGTAGAAGAAGCTCCAAATATTTAAGTATCAATGTAAAGTGTTAATTTTCATATGATCAACACTCACTTTCCCATTGCATGCCTGACTATGTGCTAGAAGTTATTAATAGTACTCACCTATCTAGCCATATCCATCCATCTACTTGTCATCTATGTATCTATGATTATTTATATCTACCAATATTTATGTCATATCTATAAATATCTATTAATCTATAGACAGATAATGATACTTACAGATAGGTGGATAGATAAATGTCCTAGTTATGTGCTAAAGCTATTTACTTATATTTACCTATATACAGAGAGATAAATATTGATGACAGATAGAAAAAAGGCAATGTATGAACACCGTAACAAATTAAACAAGGTGAGGGTAGCTCAGAGATGTAGTACAGGGAAAACAAATACACTATTTCCATTTACTGTTAAAACATGAGAGTTTGAATTTTATCATAAAGGAGGTAACCCAGCATCCTATTAGTTCTCTTTTCAAATAGTTCTGAGGCCAATTATTACTTTTTAAGTTAGAGGATATTACCCTTGAATAAATATTACCCATGCATTACCAAATAAATCTGAATGAATATCATGGAAACACATTTGAAAGTCCTTGGAATGACAGAGAAATCTCCAAGAGCTTTCCTTAAGGTCCTCCTTTCATAGAGATGATTGCCTTACCTGAAATACACCTTTAGAATGAGGTCTGTGAGAAGTGAGAGATGCAAAAATGCCCAAATGTCCAAATATTCTGATGCCAAAATGAAAAGCAATTCCATTTAAAAGTAAATGCTGTTTGTCTTCTGTGCAATGCTTGAGTTTTATTGTATAGAGGTATTCTGTACACCAAATCCAACTTAATTCCTATAAATAAAGCAGAGTGGGAGAACATGATCCTCTATTTTCTTTTGTTACAGAGAAAGGTTGATTCCTGAGAATGAGCGGGTTTACATTTTGTTTTGATTTGACTTTTCACTTTAGGAAAGCAGAGTTTTCAGGCACTTGGGCCTACCAGCCTTAATTCCTGTTGAGACAAAAGGAATTAGAGGAGATAGCCAATATGTAATATTGGCCTTAGTCTGTAATATGGCCAAAGGAGGATGGTTTAAAGTACAGAAAATTCTTAGACACATAACTAAACAAACAAAAAGTCATACTCTTTCTTAGTAAGTGGGATAAAAACACAGTGATAAAATAATTTTCAACAACAGTATCTTTTCCATCAATTTTTCCATCATTTCTAGAACTAATTGCCAAAAATACTTTTTTAGGAAAAGAAATTTGTCCAAAGTTGCTGTTTTTCTCTTTTCTATTTATCTCTCTGCTTTTCAATTTTACTTTATGTTCTCTGACCTTATGACTTCAACGTTAAAAAAAAAAAAAAGCTTTCAGAGGCTCCCAAAGGCTAAAGGACACTTAAAGTTCAAACTCCTAGCACCCTATTTGAGGTTCTCCACATGAGACTTAAACCTGCCTTTCCAGAACATTACCACCAGTGCTGTTCAGACACTGTAAGGGGGCCAACCAGAAAAATCTCACAGTCTCCGAGTCACACCCTTTTCCCCATCCTCCAAATCTTTTTTCTTCTTCATATGTTCAATTCCCATATTATCTGTTGAAGTTCCGTTTGTCTTCCATTTTAGTCTTCTTTGAGAAACCCACTCAGAGGTCAGACAGAGGCACAGCTATAAAATGTGACACTTTGTGAGGTCAGCCCACTTGGGAAGGTTCTGAGTTTGTGTCCAGAGACCTTCCTGAGTATACTGGGCAAGCACGTGGCCATGATCTGGGCCTGGCTGAGGTTGGGGATGTGCCACAGGGCGAAGACCTTGTTGAGTCTCCTTTCTGTATCTCTTTCTCTCTCTCTCTTTTTCTTACTCATGGGAGAAAGAAATTAGATATAAAAAAAAGAGAGAAAGTTATCCAGATTCCAGAGAAGGTTTTGATACCTGTATATCCCCACAACACTTTCTTATTACACTCTTTATAATTTATGCAGAATTATATTTATGTATGTATTTTTTTACATGGAATTTCTTCTACCAGAAGACAAGTTATTGGGGAGAATAGTCAGATTTTCTTCACCATTATAGCTCTAGAATTTTGCCTTAAAATACAAAGATAGGGGATAATATTTTTGCTATATTAGAGAATATTTCTCTTCTTTCCTTTTATTTATTTTGACTTTTTTAATTCTCCTTTTTCTTTCTGCAATGAAAGGAAACTTTCTTCTTTCCAATTGCCTTTTTTCTCTCTTCCTTTTTATTTTTCTTCATTTTTTAAATTCTCTTGCTTCTCTCACTATCCTAAGGGACATCTTCAGTATGGTGGGATTTTCACCATCTATTCATGTATGTTTTTATTGTACAATGTTTAACATGTTTTGAAGCAAAATTTTGGGAATGCACAATTATTTCATAATTTACTAATTTGTCTTATTTCATTAAATAAATATTTACTGTTTAATCACTAATACCAGGCACTGTTCTAAGCATTTGTTGGCCTACTCTTGTCATAGAAGTATTGTTATTGTGGGAACATGTGAGAAAAAAAAAAACACAAAGAAATAAAATATATTTTAAAATGATGAGCTTTAGGTATAGAATTTCAAGACACTTAAAATGACATATTCCTCATCCAAGCAATGATAGCATTGTAACCACAAGAGCCATCTTTCAGCCATAAACAAAGACAAACTACAAAAATAAATACTAGCAGTAACTCTTCAGACATGTAACAACAGACTCTATAGGCTTATTTTCTTTGAAAGAAAAGAAGCAAAGATGAGCAGCACATTTATTTAGATTTATGAAATCGATTTTTTATTTATTTTATTTATTTCAACCTAGGTTGAAATAAAAACAGTGAAATGAAAATGTAACAATAAAATAGAACTCAGATCAACTGTGTCCAAGGTCAGACTTTAGAGACTTGTGAAGGCTGAATTTGTGAGTCAGGTTGGTAGAGAGCAGGGAGCTGTTTAGAGATGGAGCATCAGAAAGTTTTACAAAAGTCACTTTGAGTTTCTCAATGAATACTAGGTTCTATGTTTGCTGGGCAAGGCTCTATAAACTTT
This sequence comes from Tupaia belangeri chinensis, assembly GCF_000334495.1. Taxonomy (NCBI): domain Eukaryota; kingdom Metazoa; phylum Chordata; class Mammalia; order Scandentia; family Tupaiidae; genus Tupaia; species Tupaia belangeri. The sequence goes on along the minus strand of NW_006159674.1, from coordinate 2,437,989 downwards.
AGAAGAGAGCTATTACTTGAGAGCTGCAAGATAGAGATTGTAGAGGTTGAACGGCACTGAGAGACAATAGAAGTTCAATGATTCGGAACAGTGAGACCTTGCTGAATACACTGAGAATCAGGCATTCAGCTGAAATACTAAGCAGCCACATCTTAGGGGGAAACTCTTCTTACCCCTAAGGGCAAAGTTTTCTCTATGCATGTTCTAACATAGCCTTAAAACTAACCCTCAAGAGAATCAAGTAAAGCCACTAGCGAGATGACTGTCTGCCAGAAAAATAAAACAAACAAAACTCAGCAGTCTTTTAAAAGCTCCATGGTCTGGTGATTAAGACAGCTAGATTTCACATAGCTAACCCTGCTGTTCAAGTCTCACACCTGGCAGCTTGAGAAACATGTTGGGCACATGTGCACGTGTGCCCAAAATCCCAAAAAGAGAGAGAAATGGAGGAAAAGCGATTATGTCATGACCATTCTCCTTTGGGGAATGCTTTCTCCTCTCCCTCTCTGTTTGTTTCTCTGCCTACTCCATGTGCTGCTTTCAAGGAAAAAAAATAAAATAAAAATGACAATATCGTAGAGATATTTTCAAAACTGTGGTAAAAAAAACTCATAAAAATTTACCATCTTTTTTCTTTTCTTTTTTTGGAAAGGTTTTTGCTATAGGGCATATGTGCTTGTCAGAAAGACAGAGAGACAGAAAGCGAGAAATCACCTCCCAGGGGGGATGGCCATGCCGCAATCCCTTCTTAACCAGTTTTAAGTGTATAGTTCAATATTACTAACTTACATTGCAACATGAAAATCTCTAGAACAGTTTTTTCTTAACAAAATTTGAACTCTATACCGGTTGAGTAACAATACCCCAATTCTCTTCTTTCTAGGCTGTGGATTACACTATTTAACTTTCTGTTTCTATAAGATTGACTACTTGCTGGGGCTGGCAGGTGGCATGGTTGTTAAAGGCGCTGGACTCCCACATGGCCAACCGAAGTTCAAGTCCTGGACCTGGCGGCTTTCTCTCTCTTTCTCTCTCTCTCTCACTCTGTCCCTCTCCGGTCAAATTAAAATAAATAAAAATGAATAAATGAATAAAGTTAAATAAAATAATTCTCTTTAAAAAAAAGATTGACTACTTGCATACTGTTCTCAAGATTCATCCATGTTGTAGCATGTGACAAAATTGTTTAAGGCTGAAAAAATATTCCATTGTATTTATTTACATTTTGTTTACCCATTCACCCACAGATGGATATTTGAGTTGCTTCCAGCTCTTCACTATTGTTAATAATGTTTCAGTAACAGAGTTTCTCTGTTTTGTTGATCATTTCAAAAAATCAGTTCTTAAATTGTTGATTTTTTTTCTATTTTTTTTACTCTATTTCATTTATGTCTGCACAGATCTGTTGTTTCTTTTGCCAACTTTGAGTTTTGTTTGTTGTTGTTTTTCTCTACTTCTTTGAATTATAAAGTTAGATCGTACATCTCATATAATTATTCTTTTTAAATATAAGTATTCAGTACTATAAACTTTCCTTTCAAGAGTAATTTCACTGTACACTATAAATTTTGGTACACTGTGTTTTTATTTACATTTATATAAGTATATTTAATCCTTTCAATTTCCTTGATTCATTGTTTTTTTAAAAGTTTATTGCTTAATATTCAAATGTTTGTTAATTTTTCAGTTTTCCTTTTCTCTATTGATTTCTTTTTCTTTTCTTTTTTAAAAAATTTTTGCCAGAGAGCATGTGTGCTTGTCAAAGAGAGAGAGAAAGAGGGAGGGAGAAAGTTCATCCCATGGGAAACTGTCATGCTGCAATCCCCTCTCTTCTATTTTTTTCCTCCTTTCAGGATTCTGGCATGCGTGTACATAACCCTGGTATTTCTCAAGTCGCTGCATCTGAGACTCTAATCATGCAGTTGACCATGTGGAATCAGGGCATCTTAACATCTATGTCATGGTCTGTTCCTTGCTCTTGATTTCTAGTTTAATTTCATTGTTATTGGAAAAGATACTTTGTTTGATTTCAATTTTAAATTTCTTAAGAATTGCTTTGTGTCCTAACATATGGTCTATTCTGAAGAATGGTTTCTGTGCAATTGACAAAAATGTGTATTAGGCTATTTTGGTATGGAGTGTTTTATTTTATCTTTTATTTCTCATTCACAATAAAAATATTTTGATTAGGAAATTTAATTCATTTACATTTAAAGTAATTACTGTAAAGAAGAACTTACTAGTCCCATTTTGTTATATATTTTCTATATGCCTTCTATATATTTTCTCTCTCTTCTCTTACTTTTTTTGTTGTGTGTTTGTGTGTGTTTTGATGATTATCTTAAAATAGTAACATGATTTGATTTCTTTCACATTTCCTTTTGTGCATTTCCTATAGGTATTTTCTCCATGATTGCCTTGAAAATTACATAAAACATCCAGTTGTTCTAATAATCTGTTTCAAACTGATAACTTATGTTTAATCTCATATGAAAATATTCTTTTACACCCCTGGCCACTTCACTTTATGTTACTGAAGTCACAAATTGCATAATTTTACATTCTGTATTCATTAAATAGATTCATCATTATTATTATGCTTTTTGATTTACATTTTATGCAAGAGTAAATGTGATTTATGCAACAGAAACATAATTCTATAGAATTCTATAGAATTCTATATTTATCTATATATTTACCAGAGAGGTTTATGTTGTTGTATGCTTTCGCATTGTTGTCTTGCATCTTTTTATTTGAACTTGAAGGACCTTATTTAGCATTTCTTTTAGGGCGTGTCCAGTGGTGATGATCTTTCTCTCTCAGCTTTTGTTTATGAATGGCAATCATAATTTTTTCCTCATTTTTGAGGAACACATTTATTGGACATATTTTCTTCCTTGGAAATTTTTTTAGTTCAGTATTTTGAATATATTATCCCATTATCTTCTGACTTGCATTATTTCTGCTAATATATCTTCTGTTAATCTTATAGATGCTTCCTTTTATGTGACAAGTTGCTTTTCTCTTGCTGCTTTCAAAATAGTATCTTTGCCTGACTTTTGTCAATTTCATTATAATGTATCTGTTTGGGCTCTTTGGTTTTATCCTATTTGTGACTCACTGAGTTCTTTTGAGTTTGTATGTCCTTTATCTTTCTCAAACTCGAGAGATTTTCAACCAATATTTCTTCTTCATATAGTTCTCTGTATCTCTCTTTTCCTCTGTAACCCAAGGATTTGTACAATGTCTGCTTCATGGTATTCCGTAAGTACTGTAAGTCTCTTTTCTTTTCTTCATTTTTTTTTCCCTGTCCCTCCAATAAGATAATTTTTTAAAAAAAACTCTCCCCAAGTTTGCTAAATCTTTTTTCTGCTATAGAAAATTTTCTATTGAACCTCTCAGGTAAATTTTTCAATTCAGTTATTCTATTTTTCCACTCTAGATTGTCTGTTTGGGTCTTTTCAATACTTTTAATCTCTTTTTTGACATTCTCATTTTTTTCATGCATTATTTGTTCAATTTAATTTTGTCATTTATCTGTGTTCTTTATTTCCTTCATGAGCATCTTTAAGATGGCTATTTTTAACTATTTGCCAGGAACCTTGTACATATTAATTTCTTTAGGGTTGGTTTTAGGTGATTCATTTAGCTGCTTTAGTGGGCCATGTTTCCCTGTTTCTTTGTATTATATGTGCTCTTTTGTTGACATTTAGGCATTTGAAATAACAGCCACCTCTCCCAGTCTCTGTGACTACATACCAGGGAAGACCTATACCAATAATCCTGTCTGGAGATTTTGTGACCCCTGAAACCTTTTCAGTATTCATCAACTCTGGGCTTATGAATGTGATTTCTCTCTTAAAATTGGCACATTTACTTTTTGAACTTTTTGTGTCACCTTAACTGGGCCACATGATGTCCAGATATTTGTTCAAACATTATTCTAGGTGTTTCTTGAGAATATTTTTGGTTGATATTAACCTTTAAATTAGTAGATTGAATAAAGCAGATTGTCCTCTCTATTGTGACTGGGCCTTATTTAATCAACTAAAGGTCTGAAGTTTTGTTTTATTTTTGGAGAGTTTTTTGCTATAGGGCGTGTGTGTTCGCCAGACAGATAGAGAGAGACAGAGAGATAGAAAGCGAGAAATCACCCCCTGAGGGGATGGCCACACCACAATCCCTTCTCCTCCATTCTCCTCTCGGGATCTTGGGCACACACACACATGAGCCCGGCGTGAGTTTAAGCCACTGGGTCCGGAACTCGAACAGCGGTTGACTATGTGGGAGTCCAGTGACCTAACCATTATGCTAACTGGTGGTCCCAAAGTCTGCAGTTTTTTAAAAAGCTTATTTTCCTTTGAGTAAGAAAGAATTTTTGCAACCTGAGGGCTTTTGAACTGGAATAGCAGTTTCTTCCTGCTTACAGGCTAGAATGCAAACTGTCTCTTTCTGTGTCTTGAGCCTGGAGTCTTCAGACTAAAATACATCATCGGATCTTCTGGTATTCAGGCCATCAGACTCAGTCTTGAACTAGAATTTCTACTCTCTGAGATTCCAGTTTATACATTCATCCTGCAAATCTTGGTATTTATCAGTTCGCTTAATCACATGAGTCAATTCCTTATACTTAAGAGACTAAGAAACAAACACACATTTTTCCCCAGAAAAGTTCACAAAAAACACTATTGCAAAAAAAAATGTTCAAGTGTTTAAAGGTTCTTTTCCACCAAAATAAATTCATATTTTAATTCCACTTCCCATGAACTTTGGAAACTTACATGCTCACACAGAGAAACCCATTCTGTTTCTTTCTCTGGAGAATTCTAATATCAGTCTGTAATCTATTGCTCCCCCTGATGTCTATCTGCAGTTGCACAGTCTTTCTTGTGGTGTAACAAGCTGCAGTGCTCACTTTTGTTTTAATCAGCTAGGGCATCCAAGATATGCCATCCTTCCCTTTAGGTCTGTAAATTAGCCCAGACAGAAACCCTTGGAAAACCCCTCCTGCAGCCAAAATTTTGGATGCACTATCCACTCTCACTTTTCTCTCCTGAGAAAAAGACCAGGAGTTTTCCAAAGCTGTACTATACTAGAAATGGGGAAGAGTATTTTGAGCAACAAACTTTCCTAACCAATTTCGTATGGCTTTTTTTTTGGCTTTAAACTCACCTGGATTGTTGCAATTTCCAGATTCTGGATGGCCCACTGAACATATTTGGTCTGCATATTGCTGGAAAGTCAGTGTCTACCCTGGGGATATGAGGGCCTTGGAATTCTTATTCTGCCCTCTTGCTGACATAGCTCCCCAACATCACTGAGAAGTTTTAATGTGAGCACCTACAATTCCTCACTTGGAATAAAAAAGTTACTATACACACAAAAACCATAAAAAGATGACTAACAGCTGGGAGAAAATATAGGCAATAGAACCAGAAATTATATATAAATTAGAAACAGCATTATGGTTCTTAAAGCTTCTATTGTAAGTATATGTATGTTAGGGTGTAAAGAAAAAGGCAGACAGTATTTCCAAAGAAAAATAAGAGCAATTTTAAAGAGCACAAGTAATTTAGAACTGAAATAACTTCACCAGATGATTAACACAAGAGGAAAATAGTGAACTTGAAGACTAGGCAATAGAAAATCATCCAACAGTTTTTCTTAAAAAAAAAAAAAAAGAACCATTGTGATATATGTGGCAGCATAAAGGAAAATAATATACAGGAGAATGAAATTACAGAAATAAAGTAGAGAAACATTGAGGGAAAAAAATATTTGAAGTAATAAAGACTAAAAATGTATCATAGTTATTAAAATATATTGACCCACAGATCTAAGAAACTCAATAAATCATCAACAATATAAACACAAAAAGTCCAATCTAAGAACATCTATGTTACTAAAAATCAAAGATAATAAGGTAAACACAAAAAGTCCAATCTAAGAACATCTAATAATGTTACTAAAAATCAAAGATAATAAGAAAATATTAATTGTAGTCATATCAAACAAACAGAAATAAAATGCCAAAACCACAATGACAACAAACAACACTGACACATTATATACAGTAGAACAAACATTATGAATGATTGGTATTTCCTCCACAGAAATAATGCAATCCCCTAAACAGTGGAATTACATTTTTAGAGTCTTGAAAGAATACAACATTTTGAAAATCCCATTAAGCTAACCTTACAAAGATATTTCCATAAACTGAAACCAAAATGTAAATGTAAACCAAAGCTGAGTAAACATCCAGCATACTTAGACTACTAAAAGTGTGAGTCAATTACAACACCTTTTCAGGCTGAGGACAAATGGTACCAGATGGAAATTTAAATTCATGAAGGAGTGAAGAGCACTGGAAATTATAAATGTATGGGAAAATATAAAGGATGCTTTTCTCATTTCTTAATTTCTCTCAAAGACTGTAGACCGCTTATAACAAAACCTGTAACAACGAATTTTGGGTTTGATAATACATACAGGAATAAAATGTACTGCAAAAGATGGAGGGAGGTAAATCACTGATATAATTGTGAAGTTTCTGCATTACACAAGAGGTGTTATGTTAATTCAAGGTGCACTGTGAGAAGTCAAGAGTTTGTCTTGAAATCCATAGAGTAAAATAACACACAGAGAGGACCAGCCTGTGGTGAAGCCATAACAGGATGCTCTGTGAGGCAGATCCACATAAGAAGGTTGCCAGTTTGCATCTGGAGACCTCCCTGCGTACACAGAATATGCATTTACCCATGATCTGAGATGGTGGAAGCTAGGAGTGGATTATGGCATCGAGACCCTGTCATTCGTGCTGTATCTCTCTCTTTCTCTCTATCAGAATATATAAATAAATTTTAAAAATGATACACAGAGCTGCACCTAAAACTCTCAATTGGTTTTATTTATAAAACTAAATGCTAAAAAATTAATTTAAAAGATTAATTTAAAAGATTAAGAAAAAAGGAAGAATAGGACCAACAAAAATCAACAGAAACTATTTCAATAGTCACTTAAATAAAAATGAATTAGGCATTCAAATGAAAGGTTATATATTATCAGACTACATAGAAAATCAAGACCTGGTTATATACTGTTTAGAAAGGAAATAGGAAAAAGTGTAAGTTCAGAGGAAAAGAACTTACCATGAAACCACTAATAATAGGAAAGCTGGGGTTGCTATACTAATATCAGACATAATATTTCAAGGTAAACACTTTATCACAGGAGTAAAAGCAACATTGTGTAATGTTTAGGGGATCAGATCTTTAACAAAACATAATAATCCTTTTTATATGTGCTTAAGAGCAAAAGTTCCCAATGTGTAATGTAAAAATTAAAAGAGCTAAAGGGACATGTATAGAATCATAAAATATTATGTTGAATAAAGAAGTTAGGCAAAAATGTATAAATACTCAAGAATTCTACTTATAGAAATTTTTAGGAAGTGCAAAATATCCTATGTTGACAAAAAAGTAGATTTGTTAATGCATGGGTATGAGGGATGACTAGGAAATATTGTGAGGTAGGGATGGTTTTCACAGGGGACCATGGAAACTTTTGAGTTTATTGGATATTTTTATTATTGCAATTATAGTATTCAGTTTTGTGCCAGTGTCATGCTGCTTTGATAATCTCAGCTTTGTAATATATTTTGAGACTGGGTAGTAAGATGCTTCCTACTTTATTATTCCTACACTATTGCCTTGGTGACACAGTCTTTTATGATTCAATACAAATTATATGGTCTTTTTTTCCCTATTTCTGTGAAGAATATCCCTGGTAACTTGATTGAAATTGCACTGAATTTATAAATTAACTTGAGCAGAATTAACATTATAATTATATTGATTCTTCTAATCTAAGAACAAGCAATGTCTTTCCATTTTTATATTGTATCTTATTCATTTCTTTTTTCAGTTTTTCTTGTAGAAGTCTTTCACTTCTTTGGTTAGGATTATTTCTATGGATTTATGTGTCTGTGTATGTGGCTATTGTCAATGAGATTGCTTTCTTCAATTTTGCTTCAGTCTGTTCATTGTTGGCATATAAAAATGCTATAAATTTTTATATACTGATTTTGTATCCAGAAGCTTTACTATTTTTAAAAATCACTTCTAGGAGTTTTTTGTGAATTCTTTTCTATGTATATAATCATGTTGTCTACAAACAAGGACAATTTAACTTCTTTTCCTATTTGAATGCCCTTTATTTTACCCTCTTGTCTAATTGCATTAGGTAGGACTTCTAGTGCTATCTTGAAAAGAGTGGAAAAAGTGGACAGACTTGCTTTGCTCTAGTTTTTTTTTTTAATTTTTAACTTTTAATTTACATTTTATCACATGTCTTTTTTTAAAAAAGTTATTTTATTTATTATTATGTTTTTAATTTATTTTATACATTCAATCACTATACATCACTTGGCTTGTAAAGTGAATTTACCCAATACAAATGCACCTCACACCAGTCCAGCTGAGGATACTATACATGTTACCATCAACAGACAAAAATCACATATACCTTTACAGTGTACAACATTGTTTTTTTCAGTATGAATACCATGCATATCGGTCAAAAAAATTACTATATACATTATCATCAGCAAATAGCTTCATTTCTTTGTCAGTTAAACATACTTTTTTCCCCTTCCCTATTCCCCTCTCTCCATTTTTCTACCCTTG
>NW_006159674.1:2402352-2429261 GCF_000334495.1 Tupaia belangeri chinensis | reverse complement strand
TATATATATATATAAAATGAGGGGATATACAAAGTCTGTCTTTTATGGTCTGACTTCGCTTAGCATTAAGTCTTCCATATTTGTTCACTTTGTATCAAAGACAAGGTTTCACTGTCTTTTTATGGATGAGTAGTATTCTATATGCCACATTTTTTAAATCCAGTGATTTATTTTTGAACATTTGGGTTGATTCCATGTCCTAGCAATTGTAAATAATGCTGCAATAAACATGGATATGCAAGTGTTTTTCTGATTGAGGATTCTTCTATCCTTTGGGTAAATAACCTAAGAGTAAAATTACTGGGTCATATGGAAGTTCTACTGGTAGGTTTCTGAGGAATCTCCATATCATTCTCCAAAGTGGATGTACTATCTCACCAGTTCTTCTTCTTATTTATTTATGTTTTAAAATTTTGCCATTCTGGGAACCAGCAGTTAGCGTAATGGCTATGTCGCTGGATTCCCACATAGTCGACCATGGTTCACGTCCCAGACCCAGTGGCTTAAATCTCACACCGGGTGTGTGTGCGTGCGTGCCCAAGATCCCGAGAGGAGAAAGGAGGAGAAGGGATTGTGGCGTGGCCATCCCCCCTGGGGGGTGATTTCTCGCTTTCTGTCTCTATGTCTCTCTCTGTCTGTCTGGCGCCCTATAGCAAAAAACCTCTCCAAAAAAAAAAAAATTTGCCATTCTGATGGTTTAAGTGGTATCTCATTACAGTTTTGATTTGCATTTCTCTTATCATAAGAGATGTCAAGCAGGTTTTCATGTTTTGGGGCCATTTGTATGTCTTCTTATTTTGTTGAGAGTCTTAATCCTAATCATAAAAGGATGTTGTGTTTTATCAAATGTATTTTCTGCATCAATTGATATGATGGTTTTTAATCTTGCCTTCTGTTAATGTTATGCATTGCATTTATTGTTTTGCATATGCTTAATCACCCTTGCATCCCTGGAATAAAGCCTACCTGATTATAGTGTACAATCTTTTTCTTTTTTTTTTTTTTAAGAGAGATTTTGCTATAGGGTGCATACATTCACCAGAGACACAGAAAGAGACAGAGAGCAAGAAATCATCCCTTGGGGGGATGGCCATGCCACAATCCCTTCCCTTCTATTGTTCTCTCAGGATCTTTGGCATGAATGCACACATGAGTTTTAAGCTCCCAGGTCTGGGACTCGAACTGAGGTCAAATACGTAGGAGTCCAGTGACATAACCATTACTCCATTTGCTAATCCCTATAATCTTTTTAAAAAATATGCTATTGGATTTGATTTGCTAGTATTTTGTTGAGGATTATTTTATCTGTATACATCAGAGATATTGATCCGTAGTTTTAAAAAATCTGTTATGCCATTGACTACTTTTGGCTTCAAGATAATGAAGGTTTCATAGAACGCATTTCTGAGAGTTCATTCCATTTGGATCTTTAGAAATATTTGGAGAAGAATCAGAGTTAATTCTTCTCTAAAAGTTTTGTAGATTTTAGAAATGAAGCCATCATGACTTGGACTTTTTGTTGATGGGAGACTATTTATTACTGCTTTAATTGTATTGCTTTTTATTGGTGTATTTGGGCTTTCTATTTCTTTCTGATTTAGTATAGATATATGTGTCCAGAAATTTGTCCATCTCATTTAGGGAGATTCAAGGGTTATAAGTTTTTAAGATTGCTCTCCATCTACTTGTTGCCCCACTTACAAGGATCATTCCACCATAAGGGAAGTCCCTTATGAGGGGAAAGAATCTGAGTCCGAGTTGTTGACTATACCATATCACCCTCCACAGGGACCCACCCTTATGGCCTATCATTCTTTTTCAATGATTTTTTTTTTTCCTCCAGAGTGTGCATGTGCTCACCAGAGAGAGAGAGGGATGGAATACCTTCTAATGAGGCATGATCATGTTACTATCCCTTCTCCTCATTTCTCTGTTCTGTTGGGTTTTGAGGCACACACACTCATGCACCCAACATGTTTTTCAAATTATTTGGGTTATAATTCACACCATGATCAGCCATATAAGATCTGACTCCCTTAACTATGATGCCATATCATGAGCACAGATAATTTATATATATATATATAATGAGGGGATATGGCCTTAATTATTACTCTTAAATTAGACTTTTCATTTTTAGAACTTTAAACATAATTGTTCTTAATCCCTTTTGTAGTGATGTTCCTTTTTATATATTTTTCTATTTTTACCTTTGTATCTTCTAATTCCTGCTCTTAATCCTTAATCTCCTACATTTATATGGGTTTTGTCTAAAATTTTACTTTATGGATTCTTATCCTTTATCTCTTTTGCTTTTAGGTTTCTAGCCTCTAATCTCATTGACCTCTAGCCTCTTATACTTTATTTTGAACATCTTTTAATTTCTTTTATTATTTTAAACTGTTAATCTCTCATCTTCATTGAGATTTTTACTCTGTTTTAATCTGTACTTTATTCCTTCTTTTCTTTCCCCCTTATTATTTGTGTTCTAATGTTACTTCCTAATATCGTATTTTTACTTAATTGTTAAAAAATGATCATAGAGTTTCTTTAATCATTTTTTTTTATCATGGCTGACAGGAGTGTGATCACAGAGGCAGTAGCCACAGAGGAGTCCTGCTGGGAATGGGAGGGGGAAGCTTTACTGCCATTGTCTTCACCGGTCCCTCTTAGGACTACCATTCACCCACGTTTCTCTTTTACTGATCATCTTTATGATTCACAAGAGCATTTAACATTTATTTATTTTACATTTACCTCTGGACACTTGAATTTTGAGCTTAGCAGATTCTAGCCTCACCTAGAATCAAGGGGAAAAAGAAAGTTGACTGTTTTTTTTTTTTTTTTTCTTTTTGCCAGAGAGCACATGTGCTCACTAGAGACAGATGGAGACACAGAGAGGAAGAGAAGGAAAGTTTCTTCCAATGGGACATGTGCAATCCTTTTTCCTCCATTTCTCCATTTTCTTAGGACTTAGGACATCCACGTGCACAGCTCTGGTGTGTTTTTCATGTTCCAGGGCTGGGATTTGAACCATGTGGTCTGCCATGTGGCTGTACCAAACAGTCTTCAAAAAATTTTTTTGTTGTTCATTTATTTCTTCTATGAGAGAGGGAGACAGAGAGAAAGAGAGATAGGCACCTGTACCAAACAGTCTTCAAAAAAAATTTTTTTTGTTCATTTATTTCTTCTATGAGGGAGGGAGACAGAGAAAAAGAGAGATAGGCACGGCTAACAAGGTCTTCATCTACCCACAGGCTCAGTCAGCCACAATCAAGATGTGCCCACCATGCACAGGGAGACCTCTGAAGACAAACTGGAAATCTTCCCCTTATGACCTTAGCATCACAGAGCGTTTCATTATGACTATGCCACCAAGTGTGGCTGAAATGCTCTTTAAAAGAAAATTTTTTCATAAGATGTACCTGTGAACTGAAATGATGGTAGCATACATAATGGCTTAAGAAAAAATTCCAAACAATTTTGTACCCAGGGCCACTACATTGCAGAACCCTCCCCATCACGGCATCCTCTTAGGTTATATGTAACATAAATTCCTCCTGGGCTTGGACAACTCCAGCCACCTGCAAAATTAACTTCCACTTCAGCACTAGATTTGTATTAAGTAAGCCTCTCTACTTATCACCATCCTCAGCATAATTTTTTTCCATACAAAAAATAAACACAATATTTAATATTTAGCCCAACTATCTCACAGTTCACTATCTATTCCCAGACCAGGGGCTTCACTCAGAGAAGTGAAGTGGACGAAAATTTTAGAACTCTCTTGTGCTGTATTGCTGCCCAAGGCCTGTTTTAAACTCTATCCTGATTCCTCAATGGAAAGTTTACCTCTTCCTCTTCAATCAGTGTTTTATCTGAGTTTAAAATAGATCATCTAACATGATGTCATAGCAAATGTGGACTCATCCAAATGCTGTTTCAAAATAAACCTGACCAAATGTAGGAAAAAATGAGAACTCAAAAAGACCATCCAGGCCTTGATTTAAGTCATATTAAAATATTATTATAAATTTCAAATCACTTTAAAAACCCAAAGGTTTCATAAATTGTCTAGGAAGAACTGAGTCTGGATGGCATATCTGGTCCTAAGGGCAGTCTATATGGGAGCTGTAGGAAACTAACATCGTGACAGCTGCTTGGCAGGAGAGGATCATTTCATCAGTTTTATACATTAAACTCAGCATTCCAAACTTTGAGTATCTAACTCTGCTTGCTAGTCAGTTCCTTCATTGCCACAGCTGACCTCTCAAACAGACAACAGCAAATTTTATATTCCAGATAAAACTCCTCGGGAAGCTGTCTTGCCAATGAATGAATCATCTGCACCAATATAATGGCAGAACCCCTTTGACTAGACCCAGAATGTGGTCCGTTTTAGTGTGTTTCAAATTATGTCCAGAAATGTAATCTAAAAGGTTCATATATTTTCTGTAAGAATTTTAAAAGTATTTTTTATTTATTTCAGTGAAAACCTTTTGAAAATAAAATGAACTAAACCCTCAATATGAGCACTATCTAGATTATCCAGTTGATGTCTTGATAACTGAAGAGATCTAGAAGAGTTCAGTGTTCATACTGGCAATTGTGATAATATTCTTGTGGCGGACTTAGTTGCTTCTGAGTATTATCTGAATATTTCTCCTGGTAATTTCATAGTGAGCCTACTCATTCCTTTTAGCCTTGTAGGATAAGTTAGGCCTCTTGTCACTCACAACTTTTTTTTAAAGAGGGATTTTTGCTATAGGACATGTGTGCTCACCAGGTAGACAAAGAAAGAGACAAAAAGTGAGGTATCACCTCCACCACAGAGGAGATGGTCATGTGAAATCTTTCCTTCTCTACTTCCTTTTGGTTTTTTTTTTTAAGAGGGATTTTTGCTATAGGACATGTGTGCTCACCAGAGAGACAAAGAAAGACAGAGAAAGAAAGTGAGATATCACCTCCACCACAGAGGGGATGGTCATGTGAAATCTTTCCTTCTCTACTCTCCTTTTGGGATTTTGGGCACACAGGCACACTCGGCTGGTGTGAGTTTTAAGTCACTGGGTCTGGGACTCAAACCACAGTCGTTTACATAAGAGCCCACTGCCTTAATCACTATGCCACATGCCGGCAACTCTGTCACTCACAACTTTTAAGTTCTGATTAAAACAGAGTGAGTGAGAGGTACTCCCAACAGAATCCCCCTGACTTGTAAGCTTAATGTAACTCAAGACTCAGAAACATTTGGTGGAACAAGCAAATTGTCCAATCGATATACAGTCCATTCAGTCTCCCATAAAACTGTTTTCACAGAACTGTGCTTTAGCATGATCAGCAGTCTGCATTGATGCTTAGTAATAAAGGCAACCCTATAACACTCTATAACTAGCTAAAGAATCTAATCTTCACTCGTGGAAGCGGGACGTGACATAGTGTTTTCTTTTTAAGGATGATTAAGATAAATATAATATTCCTAGTTGGAGGCACTGAGACTGTTTTTAAGGGATAACATCATGCTTTAGTGAAAGGAACGTAGGATTGGATTCAAAATGATTGAGTTCAAGTCAGGCCTTGTCACTTAGTACACTGTGAGTACTTGGGAAAAAGTAAGTGCTTTTGAAAGTAAAAATAGTGTGTGTCCTACATTTCTCACTTTGCGGCTGTAAGCCAATATATGTCCAAAGTGCTTTGTAAACTAGGAAGTGTAAATCATAAATCATAAATGTGATTCATCGATTCCAATCCTCACTTTTACCATGAATTGCTAAGTAACTTGTTTAACTTTTTATTTTATTTTATTTTATTTTATTTTATTTTATTTTATTTTATTTTATTTTATTTTATTTTATTTTATTTTATTTTATTTTATTTTATTTTATTTTATAACTTAACTTTTTATTTTATTTTATTTTATTTTATTTTATTTTATTTTATTTTATTTTATTTTATTTTATTTTATTTTATTTTATTTTTAACTGCACTTGAACTCTGCTTGGGGAAGTCTGTTTCTCGACCAGAGCAATTGGTGTGGGGAGAAAGACGAGAACAGTTGTGTGATGGGTCAACGCTCTGTTGGCCTGAGCCATCTAACTCCATGCTGAGTGCTTGCTGAGGTAAAAACCAAGGTCAGCCAAGGGTTTGAATGTTTATGTAGAATCATATAATTTGCCTCCCCTAAAGGTCTATTAGGTTATCAGTTTGTTTTCTGCTTCTATTCTAAATCTTTTTTGATTTAAACCTTGAAGTTCTTCCTTCAGGTTATGTGTGGAGTGGGAAAGGAGTGCAGGGAACACAGAGAGAGATTTTAATTTTTCCTCCTGATAAATGCTCATAGTAAAAGAAATATTTGGATGTAGAGAAAATATTCATATAAATTAAATTTACCCTATAACTCTTCTATGCAGCTATATTGTTAGCATTGAGTTTCTTTTCCATACATAATATACTTATATAGGCGAACTAATGCAGATCTATTTTTCACTCTAGCTTTTAAAAATAGCATTGCCTGGGACAAGCAGATGGTGTAACGGTTATGTTGCTGGACTCCCACATAGTTGACCATGGTTCAAGTCCCAGACCCAGTGACTTAAACTCACGCTAGGCGTGTGTGCAGGAGTACATGAGTGCCCAAGATCCCGAGAGGAGAATGGAGGAGAAGGGATTGCAGCATGGCTATCCCTCTTAGGGGCCATCTTCTCCAGGGGGGTGATTTCTTGCTTTCTGTCCCTTTGTCACTCTGGCAAGCACATGCACCTTATAGCAGAAATCTCTTTTAGAAAAGAAAAGAACATTGCATGTTGATAATTTTTCAGAGTCATTAGAGTTCTTTGTAGACATAACTATGGTTACATAAAAATACATATAATCAATAATATAGATATGCTTTTATATTTTGTTACCTAATTTTTAGGGATTGTGGTGAATTCTGAATTTCTATTATTATAATTAATGCAGTGATTAATATTTTTGTTCATAAAAATTAAATCTTTTTAAAAAATTATTACTTTAAGCTAGCCTAGCTGTCACACTACTCCTGCCTCAGCCTCCCAGCTGGGACTCTGTGCCACCATGTCCAGCTCTTTTTCAGGCAGAGTCTCATTTTGTCTCCCAGGCCAGCCTCAAATCTCCTGCCTTAGCTTCCTCAGTGGCTGCCATTATAGACACACCCTGCCATCATGCCCAGCCTTTAGAACTGTAATAAAACTGGGCCACAACATGACCCCAGCCTACCAGGGAACATCATCTTGATAGTGTGCACTAGTTTAGCTGAGCCTAAATCAGCACTCTTTCAAAATAACTTCCCGTCCATTTTCTCGTAACATTTCTTTTACCACGTGTGGAGACTCCTCTGCTTAGATTAGTTCTGAGGATTATGTGCAAATCCATTTTTTCATAAGTGAAAAGGAGCCAACGAGCCTAGTGCCATCTATTGATGGTAGGCAAAAACAAAGGTCCTAAATCTAGGTCTCTACATACAAGCCAAATGATATATAGTGACTGAACATTTAATAATAATAATAATAATAATCTAAAGCATGATGAGAAGCGATTTGATGATGGTGATGTGGATAGTAATGTGCTTATTTTGACTGATATGCATGGGATTCCTGCTGGAAACAGAAATGTAATACACTGTAAAGATATATGTGATTCAATGTGATATAAAAAGATTATAATGATAAAGTTAAATAATAAAAAAAGAAAGTTTATAAGCAGAGGAGCTTCTGCACTAAAGGTTTAGATATAGTGGGTATATTTCTTAATGATTATATAGAACTATCCAATTTTATATCTTATTTTTAATTCAAATAACATATTGATCTAATGGCACAGATTATATTTATTTCAAAAATATGCAAAGCATAGGAAATTATGAAGGAGAAAATTGAAGTTGAAATGATCTATTGTTGAAGTATGCTTACCCTTTTGGTTTTCTTTTTATCTCTGTGTGAGTATTTGAGGTATTTGTATTTTCCCCTATGTAATTAATTCTATACTATTCATGCATTCTACATATGGAAGTCATCCTATGAAAATCAATCCTGGTCTTATGCATTTCACATCTGGGTGTAGGAGTTCCTCTGCAGTTTCCTGTAGGCCATCTCTTACCCTATGTTCTCTTGCTTTACTCAGTCCTATGATCAAGTGACAGTAATGCAAGTGTTAGTACATGGTGTATATGTTGTGGTCCATGGAAAAAAGCAGATATGAGGTTGAATTTCCATACCTTGTCTACTGACTCTATGTTCTTGGACTATGTTTAGCTTCTCTGAGCTTTAGATTCTAGACTATAAAGTAGAATTAATTATGCCTACTTTACAGAGTTGATATGAAGATCAAATGGAATATGTCATGTGCATAAAAAGTAATGTGTACCTTAGGGACTATCCATCATTGTTGACTGGGAAGTAAAAAAAATTTAAAGTAGAAAAAATGGTGGGCAAAGCATCTGATAACAAATATGAGTACACTCTTACACTAAGAAAACCCTGAATCCAATAATCTGTTTCATTTTGAGAAGGATGCTTGAGTATCCTAGTTCTTTGTTTATCTTTTACATCTTGCCAGATCAGCGCTGGCTTAAAATCTTGTGAAAAATTTATTTTCTTAAGTAATGAGTTATATAGCTAAACATTTATTCATTCATTCGCTTACTCATTTATTCAGTAAATTAAGTATTAGTGAGTACCCTGTGTGTGTCAGGTGTTATGCAAAGCTCTAGGGATAACATGTTTAATAAGGCATAGACAGTGATCTCAAAGAGCACGTAGTCTGGTGTGGGAAACCCAAGTGTAAGCACAATCTTAATGACTACAGTACAAACAACATAGTGAAAGAACAAAGATATAGAAGCTGTTAGTTCTGACTGGTGGTGGTGGTGGGTGGGGGTCATGGAAGATCTCACACACACACAGAGAAAAATGTGGCATTTGAGTAAGTCGTGTCTATGAAAAACTGATGAATGCTTCTTTTCAGGGAGGAGGACAGTGTATGGTTAGAGAAGACATGCTTGGAGGAGAGAGAACAGTTGGTAAGGCTAAAGCAGGACAGATGAAAGGAGTTTTGTAGAGAATGAGGGAATTTAGTATGGAATTTGTGGTGTTTTTGTTTACCTGGTGGCTTTTGTTTACTCATCTCCCATTCACAGTTCAAATGATTTAAACAAAGCAGACATCATCTTCTGCCTTGAATGGCAATAGGTATGCTTTTGATTACTAGAAATGGAACAAATAACTTAATGAAAATATCTTGTGGTTTTGACAAAACTTTGTAAAATATAAGACTTATAGAAAACAATAATGAAAGGAACTCCTGGCTTTGACAATGTTTGGGCATATCATGTGAATCAGGATATAGATGTGATTTTAGCAATGAGTATGAGATTTTTAATTCATAGCAGAGGGAACATAAAGTCACATTGACTAGATAATAGAACATTTGCTCTTATATGAAGAAATCTTTCAAAAAAAATAGGCCAACTTATGGCAACTATAATTCAAAGATTAAGATTTATTTTTTGTATTAACTATTTAAATAATTAGGGTTAGGATAATTATTTTTCCTGCAGGATCCATGTCCTGGAGGTTGGAATATATTTCTTTAGTCTTTGCTTAATTTTTGGTAATGGACAGCCAGTCAGTAATCAATTGGCCATGTAACAAGACACGGAAAAATGTATTTCTAGTGAGTATATTTGAATTCCCTTAGACTAGAGGTAGCTATTTCTAGAAACCCTGGTTCTGACAACTGTGAAATTAAAAAAAAATTGCCAGATTGTGACTTTTTTGTGTTTTGGTGCCTTCTTAGATGCAAATAAGATTGAAAAATACTTTATTGCTATTTTCTTAGTATTGTCATCTACATGGGAATGTAAGGCTAGTTTTGCATCTCACAACAAACGCAGAACAATGGTGAGCCCAACAGATAAAATATTAATAGCATCAGTAGCTTCAGTCCTTATGGGAAAAAGCATTTTGAGACACAGAGTTCAGGTTAGATGGACACTCCCAATGAGTTACAATTAGGAGGAAGGCACATCTGGCCCAGAACACTTACTTTTCCACTAACAGTGAAAGTATTGATGTTGTCATTGTCATTGTTCATCCCACAGTTATTAATCGTAAGGTTTCCCAACCATCTGCTGGCAGCAAGAAAATAAATGGAATGGTTCTTTTTGAGCCAGGATTAAATATAGGATTTAGTTCAGATGAACCATTCCTAATGCCATCAATTTGAAGTCAAGATGAAAGGTTTGCTAGGCATCTCACCCAGCAGCTATATGGCAACAGAAGTGTTTTAGCTGGGAGAGATGTGAAGCTAGAAAAAAATGCATAGGTATAAAAATACTTTGTTAGAGATTTGGGTTAGGGGAAGAAGAGATTCTCTATGTGTCTGAGTCACTCTATTTGGCTGATTTCTTTTAAAACTGAAAAAGAAAATGGAGCATTCTAGCTCCATACAACTAAGATGAAATCAGCCTGATCCAGCTGTCCGAAGCATCAGGAATGATTGCAGCTGGCTAATCTCTAATTATAGTATCGCTATTATTGATGATGTAAGTGGCTGAATCTGTGGTTTGACTTCTATGATCCCTGGCTTTGTCAAAATCTGGGATTTTTAGATAATGTATTTTCCCTCTGCATAATAAACTAAACAAATTTAAATTAACTCTTGGAGCAAATATAATTAAGGAGCTGCAGATGTTATTTTTGTTCCTTTTGCTGACCAGAATATGCCCTAACTGTGACTTTGGATGAAGCTATTAAATCCTGTTTCCATGGGACTCTGTCCAGAGTGTTCCGCTATGACGTCTTAAGGTATTTGGAGGGGCCAAGGTCAACATCAGCAATTCTGAGTTTCAGAGAAAGTTTATTTCTTTAGTGGTTTGTGTTTAGAGAAGATTTCAGACAGAATGATCGCATCTCAACTTTACTCTGAACTCTTTACTGGTCATCTGCCTTTTTCTGTTTTCTCTCTCTCCGCTAATTCTGCTTTTGCAGACTGGTTCAGAGAGAGAAACGTCAAGTTGAATCTAAGCAAGTTATCAACACCAATGTATCGGTTTGTGCAGTCTGCCGCAACAAAATACCATGTACTGGGTGGCTGAAACACAGACATGTATTTCTCACAATTCTAGGTGGACACTGGGAAGCTTGAGATCTAGTTGCTGGTCAATTCTATTGTGACTTGCTGATGGCCCGTTTCATGCTGTGTCCTTACATGATAGAAAGGGAGAGAAAAAAAAGAGAGGGAGCAAGTATTCTAGTCTCTTCTTACAGGAGCACTACTATCAAGAAGACCCACCTTCATAATCTCATTGTAACCTAATTCCTACAAAAGTCTTATCTCCAGACATCATCACCTTGTAGTAGCACTGTAACATAAATTTGGGGGGATACAAACAATCAGTTTCTAACAGTCAGGAAAACCTTGGTTCAACCTATCACTTTAAGAGGAGACACATTACAAGATTATTTGGTTAGAGGGTTCTTGAACAGTCCCTAAAAGGACATAACCCCTCAGTCTCTCATATCATCTTTGTGTTTAGTACTACATCCTAATGATTAATGTTGAGAATATTGCTCAAAATCTTGAAAAATATTTAAACATAGAGTCAATATGCAATATGTTTTCTGTATAAATTCAAACCTGGACTCATAAACTAAAAGGGTTTTTAATCTGTTTTTTTTTTTTTTTTGTTTTGGAGAGGTTTTTGCTACAGGGAGCGTGCACTCACCAGACAGACAGAGACAGACAGAGAGACAGAGAGCAAGAAATCACACCCCAGAGGAAATGGCCATGCCACAATCCCTTCTCCTCCATTCTCCTCTTGGGATCTCGGGCACACACGCACACACGCCCGGCATGAGTACAAGCCACTAGGTCCGGGACTCAAATCGCAGTCGACTACATGGGAGTTCAGTGACATAGCCATGCTAACTGCTGGTCCCTCAATCTGTTTTGAAGTGAAAATATTTTAATCATAAGCAAGCCAGAAGAACAATATACTTACTCTACTCATTAAAATGTTAATCTAGGCCCAGCTTCTATGGCATAGCTGATAGTGACCTGGACTATGGATGTGGAAGACACATGCTGATTGCAGTTTGAGTTTCTGGCCCTTCCATCCTGAAATACACTGGGTGTGTGCAAGCATATCCAGTATTCTGGCAGGCTGAAGGATTGGAGGAAAGTGATCCACAGGTGACTGAGCCCTGTGGAGGGTGCTTCTCTCTCAGTCCCTTGTATGCACATACACACTCTATCAAGAATTTTAAAAAAATGTTAATCTAATGTTAAGGTCTACCAGTGTAAATGTTGATCTCATCCCAGAATACCTTCGCAGAAACAGACCAATGTTTAACTAAATATCTGGTCATCCCATTGCTCAGTCAAGTTGACATATAAAAGCAATGATTACAAGAATTTATCCTTCTTGCTAGAACATTCAGTGTGAAATAGCAGTAAAGTATTTAAGTTAAGGCTGTCTGAATCCAAGTCCAACCTTTGCCAGTTATTAACTTTTTGATCCTGGGTAAGTCAATTGATTATCTTTGGATGTTGGGGTTTTCATCTATAAAACATGGAAGTTAGATGCCTGAGGACATTACTGCTCCACAATTCACTGATTATGTAAGTTTTATGACTCACCTACCAAAAATGTGATATAAAGTTAAAAAAAAGCTTTACTCCACCTACATTAAAGCTGAATACACAAAATTTATTTGAATTTACTGCAAAATAGAGTTAAGTCAGATATATGTAGGAACCACCTGATTTACTCAAGGGATTGAGGGGGCTGAAAAGTTGTCAATTGGAAGAGGTAATGGAGATATGATAACCTGCTTTCTGATTCCATATATTTTCTAACCGACTGGTGGGACCAGTCATTGTGGACTTGCAGTTCAAAACAACATAGTAATTCTTGATGCTTAATTCCACAAATTATATATTTTATGTTTAAATGTGTACTGTTTAAATATTGTTTGATGTTTTAAATGTCTGGTCTATAAGAAGCTGCTTAAAGCAGATAAATTAAGCTATTACAAACAACAAAAATGAAATTTTAAAAGAACTCAGGAAGACAGATTTGGAAATGTCAGTTGTTGAAACAAACCAAGCAAAATGCAATTTGTCCATAAAGTTCAGTCTTTTGTGGCTACACTGTAAGAGTGATGGTGTTTGATTACCAATTCTCTTGCTAGGTTTTTGTGATTTTTTTTCCCTTTTTCTTTCTTTTCTTCTCTCTCTCTCTTTTTCTTTTTGATTTTCTAGAGGGCACTCATGCACAGCAGAGAGAAACAGACAGAGAGAGGGGACATGAAAAAGTACCTTTCATGAGGAACAGTCACATCATAATCCCTTCTCTATTCTCCTTTCAGGTGTTTGGGTATACACACACACACGTCTGGTGTGTTCTCCAATCTGCTGAGTTTGAGGTGCAAACCACAGTTCTTTGCATATTCTTGTTATTAATCCCTTGCTAGATGTATAGTATGTCAATATTTTCTTCCATTCTGTAGATTCTCTCTACACTATGTTGTTTCCTTTGTTGTACAAAAGCATTTAGTTTGATATAATCCCAATTTTATATGTTTGCTTTTGTTGCCTGTGCTTTTGAGGTTTTATTCAAAAATCCTTTGCCCATACCAGTGTCCTGAAGTGTATCTCTGTTTTCTTCTAACAGCTTTATACTTTCGAGTTTTATATTTAAGTCCTTCATCAATTTGACTTGATTTTTGTACATGGTGAGAGACATGAGTCTAGCTTCATTCTTCTGCATATGGATGTTCAGTTTTCCATGCGCCATTTATGGAAGAGACTGTCTCCTTTGCAGTGGTTGTTCTTGACACATTCATCAAAAATCAGCTGACTGTACAAATGTGGATTTATTTTTGAATTCTCTGTTCTATTCCATTGGTTTATGTGTTCATTTTATGTTTGTTCCCAGAACCATGCTGTTTTTGTTACTATAGGTTTATAATGTGTTTTAAAATCTGGTAGTATGATGTCTCTAGTTCCATAAATTTTGCTCAGGATTCCTTTGGCTAGTTAGGATCATTTGTGATTCCATACCCACTCTATGATTTTTTTTTTCTATTTCTGTGAAGAATGTGATAGGCATTTTCATGATTATCTCATTAAATCTGTAGATTGCTTTTGGCAATATACACATTTTAACAATCTTAATTCTTTCAATCCATAAACACAGGATGTATTCTCATTGTTTGTGCTTTCTCCAATTTCTTTTATCAGTGGTTTAAAATTTTATTATAGAGATTTTTCACCTTCTTAGTTAAATTTATTTTTAGCTATTTTATTTTCTTTGTAGCTTTGTAAACGAAATTTCCTTTTTTATTTCTTTTTCAGCTATTTTTATTATTGGTAAATAAAAGCACTACCAATTTCTGTATGTTGATTTTGTATCCTATGACTATTGAATTTGTTTATCAGTTCTAAGAGGTTTCTTGTGAAAGCTTCAGGTTTTTATATGTAAGACCATATCATCTGCATACAGGGACAATTCATCTTCTTCTTTCCAATTTGGATGCCCTTAATTTCTATCTCTTGTGTAATTGTTTTGTCTAGGACTTCCAATATCATGTTGGAGAAGAGTGAAAGTAGACATCCTTGTCTATTTTTCGTTCTTACAAGAAAACCTTTCAGCTTTATCTTATTCCGTATGATATCTGATGTGAGCTTGTAATAAATGGCTCTTATTGTGTTGAAGTATATTTCTGCTATTATAAAAAATGTTTTTAAAAAATTTATTTTTGAGAGAAAGGAAACAAGTACACCCAATCAGATCTCTCTGTGATCGCCCCCTCACACAGCCCTCCCAACCAGCCAAGATAATGTGTGGCATTTATAGGTCATCTGGATGAACAGGTCAACAGAGAACTGAATCCATGATTTCTGTATGGATCCAGCATTGCTTAAGCAGTGCATTACCACTGTGTGACAGAACTAGGACCCTCAAAAAAATTTTAAGCACTATTTTGATATGGAAATATTCATGAATTGAGTATGAATATGCATATCATGTTCATATTCTGCATATAAAAGTATGGTCATAGAAAATATTTTAAAGTAATTTTATTATATGAATTTATAATATGTTCTTTAATTCTTACCACTTCTTACGGCAATTTAGACTCACACAGTTATGTAAAGAATTGTAACTATGTCCAGCCATGGTGATGTTCACTGTGAAGACACTGTGCTTCATAGGCTCGGACCACATGGGAGGCCTAGGTTTGAGTCCTGGTCCAACCTAAAATCTAGGCACAATGACGTGCACTTGTAATCCTAGAGAGTCAGGAGGCTGAGGAAGAATTGTAAACTTGAGACTGGCCTGGGCAACTTAGCAAGACCCTGTCTGAAGGAGCTGAGTGTGTTAGCATGCACCTGTGATTTCTGCTGCTTGGAAGACTGAGACAGGAAGATCATGACACAGCAAGACTCTGTTTTTAAAAATATTTAGAAATATTCCATACCTGTTAAGTCTTTAAATATAGGTGTGTGTGTGCATGTGTGTGTGTGCACGTGTATGTGTTTGAAACATACAGGTTGACCTCCAGAAAAGGACAGTTTCATATAGTTCAATCTAATACACATTTTAGAGTTAAATGAATTGTTCCGCATTGTAAAATATCCTCAGCTGCAGCTATCTTACTAATTCACGAGTGCCTCAAGGACGAAATAGAAAAGAGGCAATTTGGATACTCAGCACAACTGGGAAATAATTTCTTATGCAAAAAATCTACTGTATTCACATTCTCTGAGAGGAAGGATTGACAAGTTAACTGATGTGTCTTTTCTCTTACCCAAGCTGATCTGTCATTAAAAATCCTTCCAAGCCTCTGAAGCAATGTCTTTAAAACAAACAAACAAACAAAAAAACAAAAAAACCCACTCAAACCATGAATGAGGGCATTTGAACACGGTAGCCTTTATTTCCAAGAATATAAGATGAACATTGAAGAAGATGTTTCTCTGTGATGGACGAAGTGATAGGGAAGTTGTGGGTCACTCTTAGTCAGCTGAAACTGGGATCAAAATACAGCTTCACTGATGGTCCTTTATATCTGGAAGCCCAGGACACAGGCGCTTTTTGCTAGTCTAAGGGCAACACTGCCTGTGAAATTCATACCCCTGAGACATGGTTTTAATCATTTTGGGATCCCACCAGAATACTCACCGGTGCACAGAATAATCATGGCCTTGTGGACCCTGGATGATTGCATCCCAACACAACCTGCTGGTCTTTCCTCTTTCTCTTGGCCTTTAATGGTATTCTCAAAGGCAGACATTGCAGTTGAAACAATAATAAATTCCAGAGTCTAGGTTCTATATGTACATTACTTCTTCCTGTCTTTAAATGCTTGCAAGATTACATAGAGTAGATTTTGAAACTCAGAGATGTTTGGAAATTAGATGCTGAATCATTTCTTTAAGACTCCCACTCAGGGGTCCCTCCACAGGTGCTGCTTTTTCCATCAACGTAGGCTTTTCTCAAAAACCCAGACATGATTTTTCCCTTCTGCATAATCTCTCCATGTCCTGCGTTTAAAATATGTTCAGTTAACATTCGTGGCTTGAATACACTTACAATTTGCCAGAACTCCAAAGGAGTGTCTGTCAAAAGCCATGATATGTTTTCTTTAAGGCATCTTTTTTTTATTTTAGCAGAATAGCTAATTTACTAAAAAAGAGCTGACTTCACCCAGCGTGCTCCCCACAAAGCCCACATTGAATACTTGCTGGTTCTCTCTGCTCCTGTTATCATGGCTTTGACTGGCTGTTTGCCTAATAAGGCGATGCTTTCTGTTTAGAGCTCTTTGAGATTCTGAACAGTCCTCAGCAATTTTTATTCCCGGGTGTGATGGTGAATTTCTAGTTTGAGAGTGATTTCCTTGGTCTTCCTGATAAAACTAAGAGCAGAATAACAACAACAAGGCATGTAGATGAGGATCTGGTTATGAGAGACTTTACCTAATTACAGAGCTGGAGGCCATTCGCAACTTTACAAAATAAGCAGTCAGTCCAGCTGTAGAAGTCCACGCTGGATGCCAGTGCATGACAGATGGGGCTACATGAGAGGCCCAGGTTCAGTCCCCAGTACATCCTAGACAGGCTGGCTCAAGTGACGTGCTCCTATATTCCAATCTAACTGAGAGAATGGGGCAGAGATTTGTGACAAGGCAACACCTTGTTAGAAATGTATCTCTCTGTCTCTTCTGCTCCTGTTAAAACAACAACAAAAAAGAACCTAGCATGACAGTACATATGTATAGCCCCAGTTACTTGGAAGGCTAAGCCAGAGGGATAGCGACACAGCAAGATCCTGTCTAAACAACACACACACACATACACACACAAATACCCACTCACACCACACAAAAGCAGTAACTTAAAACACTCTAACAAGTGAGTGGGGCTAAGTGCACTGAAAACTGAACCGCACGTGCCACAGACCTTGATGTACATGTTAACATCACGGTACTATTTAGCTGCTTCATGAATAGAACTTTACTATTCCACTGCCTTCATCACTCTGATTTCACCATTCCTAAGTGCTCTTGCCCAGGGAGAGAAATGCTACAAATAAATACAAAATTTTCTTCAGAAACTTCCCTTAAAATTTACTTGAATGAACGTCAAATGATTTGATTCTTCTGTGGATTGCTCCAACTTGACCCTCTCATCACAAGACTGTTTAAACCCTTTGCCTCAAAATTCTCACCCTGAAAATCCTCTTTTTGCCATGTCCATAGATCATAAATTATTATATCTTAATCATGCCTCCCTCCCAAGAAATCTACCTTATGCCAAACTCCAAAATCTCATAATTATTCGAAGTTTGCCTTTCTGATTTAAAGAGGGGATTAAGACTCTGGCAAGGTAGAGGTAACCCCCTCACTAGGTAAAAATAAACTCTGTTTTTATCATTAGGTTTAGGAACCAGCTTTTGGCAAAAGAAGAACTGTTGAAACTTGGTGATAAATAGAGAGAGGTAAATGTAACGCACTAGTCTTTCCCTTTTGTGTATGTTGGAGAAGTGGGCAGGTTGGGGGAGAAGCTAAGTCCTTGAGTTAAGCCTAACTGGGCTGAAGGCCAAGGAAAAGAGCTGCTGAGTGAGTGATGAGTGCTCAAGACAATGCGATGAATAGACTGGAAAGTGCAGCCCTGTTATCAGCTTCTTATGGCCTATGACATGATTCTCCTTAATTTTGGGAGTACAAACATGAAATTACCCAGTTGAGGCTTGACCCATAGAGTACAATAAAGCCTCCCTGCCACTCACAAATGCTGTAAGACTCCAGTACCATTCTTATGAGCACTTGTTACTAGTCAGTGGGTGATTCTAGAGCCTGGAAATGTGCAATGAAGCTTTTTCCACTGTGTTATTTCTAACCATGGTGGGAAGAAAGTGGGTAATAAATAGGTAAGATGAAGGTATGCTTAGGATATAAAACACCCTAAGAGTTGGGCATTTTGGAGCTTTCCAAGGCCAGACTGGAAATTCAGATACCCCGTTGCCTCTTATGTTTTTTTGAGAGACTTTTGCTATAGGGGATATGTGCTTGCCTGAGAGAGACAGAAAGCGATAAATCACCCACCCACCCCCAGGGGTATGACCGTGCTGCAATCCCTTCTCCATTCTCCTTTTGAGATTTTGGGCACGCACACACATGCACCTGACATTAATTTGAAGACACTGGGCCCAGGACTTGACCCACCACAGTTGGCCATGTGGGAATCCAGTGACATAACCATTATGCCATCTGCTAGTCCCTCCCTCCATTGCCTCTTAATATCCACACTTATTTTGTCTGTCATTTTATTCCTTCTTTTGATACTTTCATCACCCTTCATTTTCTTCTTTTGAGCTTTTTCCCTGACCTCAGTAGCAGCCAAACTACCCCTCCTCCACCTCTCCTTCCAGACTTTCAGTATTCAAAATGGAGGAGAGATGTTACTTTAGTCCCCTTAGCTTTGTCGAATAAAAATAACTTTATGGAGGCCAGCAGGTGGCATGGCGATTAAAGCACTAGATTTCTACATGGTTGGCCAAGGTTCAAGTTTCAGACCTGGCAACTTGAAAATCAGGCTGGGTCCATATGCGTGCATGCCCAAAATCCCAAGGAGAGAAGGGATTGCAGCATGGCTATCCCCTTTGGGGGTTAATTTTACACTTTCACTTTCTCTGTCTCTGTATGGTGAGCACACATACCCTAAGGCAAAAAACTTAAAAGCAAATAAACAAACAAAAATCTTTATGAATGGCAGGAGCTATGTAGTCAGGTTAGCCCACTAAAGTCAAGTTACCCTATGTTTCAGAAAGTAAGTCATTCAGTGAAAAATTAAATAGTTCTGAAACAGTCTCATTATATTTCCAAAAATAAACTATAAATTTTTGATGGGTTTATTGAGGCTTCCTAGAAATTTTAATGTAGATCCTCCAAGCTATCAGTCTCTATAACAAGCCAATCAATGTTTAGTGTTATTGTAATACTATTAATTAAAATTCTTAACCACTGGATAGTTCTTTGCCACGTTCATTGAATAATTTATTATACTAATGTTGTCACTACCTCTAGAGAGAGTTTTAACTTTAAAGTTTTCTCTCTCTCTCTCTCTTTATATATATATATATATATGTATATACATAAATAGTTTTTCTTTTATCATATTTCCTCCCTTATACCCTCCTTACCTTGCCTTTTTTCCTTCCTTTCTTCCAAAAATGGACCATGTCACTTTATTTTTATATTCTCTTTAAGTTACAGAATCTTAAAGCTGACCGAGCCATTAAAAATGATCCAGTTAAGCGGCCTGATATTTTAGGACACTAAGGTCTAGAAAAGTTTAGCCACTCACCACGCAGGTGGGACTGTATCAATAGTAGAACTGAGGCAGCTTCCAGGTCCCAGGACTCCCTGTCCGAGTATTTATATTAAGCTATTTTCTAGACTTTTAAGCCTTTTGGCATTTTGTTTATTGAACAAACAGTATACCTAATGGGTGATACACGTTTTAAATTTTATGTATTTTATAAGTTGATTCTGGATATTCTATTTTTGCATACTACCGTCACCATTCCTGGCAGTAATTTATGTTCTACTGGTTCTAGGACTTGATGCTTCCTATATGGTTGTAAGTTACAATGTCACACATAAATTTTTAGTGATTTCCTAAGGATCATTAGGAGTAAAGTAGTTGGTTTCCGTGCAAAGTTAATCCTAGTGACAACAGGCCCAGCAGTGATCTGAGTTGAATCCTGTACTGGGAGATTGATACCAAACATAGCAACAAGGAAGCCCTAACTGCCCGCGGGCCCAAGGAATGCTGCTTTTCCTGGGTTTATGTAAACCACCTACAAATGACGAGCAACTCACAAGGTCCATGGAAGACAGAGCTAAGTCATTGTCTGGTGGCAGTGGTAAGGGCAAATTTTATTTTATACCACTATGCAGTTAGTAATTATAAATAGTTGTAGAGTGGGACCAGCAGTTAGCATAACGGCTATGTCACTGAACTCCCATGTAGTCGACCATGGTTTGAGTCCCAGACCTGGTGGCTTAAACTCACGCCGGGTGCGTGTGTGTGCATGCCCAAGATCCCGAGAGGAGAATGGAGGAGAAGGGATTGTGGCGTGGCCATCCCCTCTGGGGGGTGATTTCTCACTTTCTATCTCTCTGTCTCTCTCTTTCTGGTGAGCGCACACGCCGTATAGCAAAAACCTCTCCAAAAAAAAAAAAGAAATAGTTGTCTAGTGAAATATTATGGTTTTGGAACTACAAATACATCTGCAATTTGCAGTATTAGTGAACAATATTCCTGACACAACCTTAGCAAAGTGTGAATTTGAGTTATTTTCCCAGTAAGATTAGTAGTTGATACATTTTATTAAGTCTCGTCAATTTTCACTTGTGAACCCATGGGCTGGGAGAACGAATGAAAAAGGCCTAAGAGAGAAGGGAGGACAAGACTAAGATTTCTCTCTATTATTACCAAGGAAAACAAACTTCAAAATTGCTTTATATTTGGATTTTATGCAGCTTTTATCTAGCTAACTATCTCTTAACTAATTAGCAACATGTTCTAAGCTAAAGTTCTTAATAATTTTTTTTTTCTTCTTCAAACTGCACAGGAGATGTGGCTGGGGGTGTGGAACTTCCCCATCTGAGTGTCAGGGTAGAAGCAATTTCCAACAAGAGCTGCAACTACTCCACCCCTTAGTATCCGCTGAAGAATAGAAATGCATGTGACAGAATGGTGCTCTTGTAGAGAAAAACTTGGATCTGCTGTAATCTATTATTTAGAAATTGAATTATTCACCAATGTCAATATTTGATAAATGACTTGTAAGTTGCGATATGACTTATAGCTAATCACGGCATACCAGAATACTGAAACAATACTGTTGAAGACTACAGTTTGAATTAGCTAGATTAATTCACCAGATTTTTTGTTACTTGAGCATAGCATAAATTTAGCCTCTCTTAACAGTTACTTCTTCTGTCCATCCTCCATACATGTATGCTTTGGTGCCCCCAAATTTAGCTTAATGGTCCATTGAAATGGACATATAGTTATCTACTGTCATGACCTCAAGGACAAGAAAACCAACAATATTTTTTCCCAGATGCATCATTCTAGGTTTTGGTGGCAGCAAGTGGTTTGGTGGTTAAGGTGCTGGACTCCCACATGGCCAAGGACTGTTTGAGTCCTGGACCCAGTGGCTTGAAAATCACACTGAGCATGTATGTGTGTGCCCTAAATCCTAGGAAAATGGAGGAGAAGGGATTATGGCATATCTATTATCCCTGAGGTGGTTTCTCACTTTCCCTCTAGCTGTCTCTGTCTCTCTCTGGCAGCCCCTCTGTCTCTCTCTGGCAGCCCCACCTGCCTTATGGCAATAATCTACCAAAAAAAAAAATGGCTGTAACTCTTCAATGTCTCTTCCATCATCACGTGGAATCTATTATCCTGCTCTTGGATCTGGACCGACCTGTATTGGCTTTGACCAATGGAGAATGACAGAAGTGAAGTTTTGCCGAGCCTTTAAATAGATTGGAAGCTTCTACCTTGGTCTCTCGTTTTAAGTAGCAGATAGAGATTACCCAGGAAGTTCAGGTATTTAAAGAAAAAAGGGAGGAACTAGCCCTGTAGCATAACTTTCTTCCAATACTCTCATCCCCCTGAAAATACTTGTGAACTCTGACAATTAAAAGTCAGATGTCAGTTGCCAAGTAAGATAGATTACTCTAAAACTGGGTTACTATAAGAAGTTCAGGCCACATGGAGGGGCCATGAATGACCAATGCTATGTGGAAAGATAGGGCAGGGAGTGCTAATTTTTGGCTATGTGAGTGAAGAAGCCTTCTTGGAAATTGGTGCTCCAGTCTCTTTTGTCCCAGATGACACTACATGGACCAGAGATGAACTGCTCAACATGAGCTCTTCTAGAATCCCTGACCCTCAAAATCAAGAGCAAAATAAAATGGTTGTATGAAGCCATTAAAACAATAGGTAACCATAGTTATGCCCACTATTAAATAATGTTTGAAAATTTTAAAGAGATGCAGATTATCATGTTGTAAGCAGACAAAGGCACTTAGGTAAGGAGATTACCCATGGAAAGGTAGGCAGATTTATCTGGGTCAAAGTTCAGGTAGTAGGTACTGTGTAAAGAAAGAGGCTGCTATCAAGATTTAAAGACAAAAAAAAAAAAGATTTAAAGACAAAGTAATCAAATGGAACTATGCTATGAGAAAGTAAAACTTAGAAAAGTTCTCTTCAAAAGTGTAGGATGAATGGTGGGGAGAACATAGTCTGTCTCCCTCATAGACTAGGAAAGGTTTTGGTGAATAGGACAAGACATCTTGGGAGTATCTTACGTAAGTACCCAAGGAAGTATGAGGGTGTCCTTCAGCTGAATGATCATTAAGCTGCTTTTTGACTAGCACTTCAGCTATCCCACTTTATTGGAAGGAAGAGAGTGCTGAAGAGGATACAAATGCCCCTCCATGTTGCATTGATTTTTGCCTTTATGCTACCACTTGGTAGCACTGGGGCCCCTATTTTGTTATCTCTCATCCTAATAGCACCTCAAATATTGGGTCTAAACCCTTTTAACAATTATTTTCTTCCTTCCTACCAACCCCAAAGTAGAATAATTTAAAATATTTGTTTTGCTTTGTTTTTGCTATAGGGCACATGGACTCCCTGGAGAAGGATGGAAGGAGAGAGAGAGAGAAGAGAGAGAAAGTGAGAAATTATCCCCCAGAAGGTAAGCCACTCCACAGCCTTTTTTCCTCCAGTCTCCTCACACACACACACACACACACACATACACACACACACACACATGCATACCCACCTTGTGTGTTTTCTAAGCTGCCAGGTCTGGGACTCAAATGTGTTGTCAGCCTGTGGAATCCAGTTGCCTTAACCACCACACCACTGGCTGGCCCAATATGATAAATTTTAATCTATTAAATAAAGACTTTAAAATTTGTCATTAAGAACACATTGTGAATTGAGTCAAAATGCTTATTATATGCTCCAACTTTTCAGAAGAGCTGTATCCACAGAGTACTGAATATGTGAACTGGAAGGAATAGCCAACATAATTTTTGTTAAAATATCTATTCTAAAAACTATGAAAGGTTGGATTTAATAATGTGAAGTCTCAGATCAAACAATATAGAATTTCTTAAGAATATATGCAGAGCTGGTGTTTAACTCAACAAACCAGTAATTCTCCTGGATGGCAGAGGTATGACTTGGGTATTGGCTGAGTCTATGGTATGATGTAGCAGCCGAAACCGGTTTACTCTTCATAATCCACATGCAAGAAGACAGTGTTAAGAAGAAGCACAAATCCCATTTCACTCTTCATGGAACAGACCATGCCTGGAGTGATGGGCCTATTGTATAGGTTGCCCTTTAAGAGGACATCATCACACTCTATCCAGTCCCACACAGATACCAAAGAGATTCTAAGCCCTATCATGTGAGGATTCACTGAAGACCTGGGAATATTTGGCTGGGAGATAAGATGATGCAGCAGGTTCTGAGGGGCATTCAGTCAAGGGAAGATGTAACAAGGGTCAGGGGCAAGTTCAGTTAGAATTTATTTTTCTTTCAAAACTTGTAGAATTCAGTAAAGGAGTTCTGAAAAATGTGAATTTCTGGCCCCTACAGGTTTTGAGCAGTAGTTGGAGATTGCTCTGGAAGTTTAGGTATTAAAAAAAAAAAAAAAAGGTAGTGCTAGCTCTATAGCCTAACTTCCTCCCACAAACCCACTAACAGTACAATCAGCTTCTCTGGTCTAACAGCATGAAATCTGTTTGCTATTCCTGCAAAGCAAAAGATGAAATGTCTAATATGGGATAACCTCATTGATTGAAGATAGCTTGTCTTGGAGAGCCCCCATTTAACAGGAATCACTTAAAACAAGCTAGTGGGTCAGCACATGGCGTGGTGGTTAAGGTGCTGGATCCCACATGGCTGACTGCTATTTGAGTCCCACACCTGGAAGCTTGAAAATCATGCTAGACGTATGTGTATGCATGCCCAAAATCCCAAGAAGAGAATGGAGGAAAAGGGATTGAGAAGTGGTCATCATCCCTTGGAGGTAAATTCTCACTTTCTCTGTCTCCCTCTCTCTTTGGAAAACTCATGCACTCTATAGAAAAAAAAAAAAATCAGGAGCTAGCATTCATAGTAAATACAAAACAAAACAAAACAAAAAACTGAGAAATGAATAGTTCACTATTTTGAACAACAACAACAAATAAACTAAGTAGTCAGTCATTAATTTTATTCCACAAATCTTATTGGGTAGATATTATTTTTGGTCCTGGGGAGAAGTAGTGGATAAGACCCAAAAGTCTTTATACTCAAATGCCTTATATTATAGTGTGTGTGTGTGTGTGTGTGTGTGTGTGTGTAAGAGGCAATTATTAAACAAGTAGATGAATATTAAATATAACATAGTAACAAGTCCTATGAAGAAAATAATACAGAATAGAATGATAGAAGATTCTAATTTTAAATAATTTATTAACATAAACCATTGTAAATTCCTATAAGGTTACAATTTGATTTTTCAGCAAGAATAAAATATGTAATGATTAAAACAAGGTAATTAACTTACCTATTATTTTAACCATTTGTCTTTTCTTGTGTTGGGAGCTTTCAAAATCCTCCTTTTCTGTTACTTTGAGACATGTAGAAAGTTGTTGCCATCTATATTCTCCCCACTGCACTTTATAACACTAGAAATTGCTCCTTCTTTCTATCCACAATTTTATTTCTGCTAATCAGCCTCCCCTATCCCCCCTCATTCAGGCTTCCCAGGCTCTAACCATCGTTCTTCATCTCTCTACCTCGCTGAGGTCATTTTTTCAAAGTCTCAATGTAAGGGAGAATGTGTGGTATTTCCTTTTCTGTGTCTCGCTTATTTCACTTAACATAATTTTCTCCAGGTGCACCCATTTATGCTCAAATGTTGGGATTTCATCCTTTTTTTAATGGCCAACTAGCATTCCATTGTGTGTGTATATATGCATGGATGTATACATATCACAATATAATAGCCATAATACCCAAGATATGGAATTAATCTGACTGTCCATTGACAGACAAATGGACAAACGTCGGCCGACTAGCTTAAGAGTAACATCTCTCTGGATGGTAGCACTGTTGGTGTCTGCACTTGGGGCTTGGTCCTGCGAAGGAAAAAAGAGAAAGGAGGAAGAAAGACACAGAAGCAGAAGATGCAGGTTGTGCTGCTCAGTCATACGGAGTTTTTTTATTTATGCATTTTACCAGCACAGTGAACTCTCTGCAAGCTTTCAAAGGATGTGGTTGAAGTTCTACAATTAGAGACAAGGACTTTAGTGTAGACGTTTTTTGACCTTGTTACTATCATGTATGATCCTATTAAGCATCATAGGTCAAACCAGTTTACTTATGCTGTTTCTCTGGAACTCTGAGGAAGGCTGTCTGAATATGCATCAAAAAGAATGATGTGTAAGCATAAACATTATATAGAACAGGCATCGCATAACCTAACTAGGGTTTCCGTGTCTTGTGTGGATATTTCCAAAGAGCCCTTGGCATCTAAGGCATGTGTCAGCCCATTCTAGGCATGCAGATAACCGCTTCATACTGCCAGGCTGCATACCTTCACAAATATATTCATTTAAGGTAGGTGGTCAGGGAAGGTCTCCCCAAGAAAGCACATTTGAGGATATTGGGGTGGTATTCCCAGAAAAGGGAACAGCAAGTACAAAGGTCCTAGGATAGGATGAGGTTTGCCTGTTCTGAAACAACAGGGAGACCTGCGTGGTTGGATAGTACGATATACTCTGGATATAATTGAAATAGTGAACCAATTCTTTCTTTAAAATTGTTTTTAAATTGCCAGAGTGTGTATAAGCTCACCAGGGAGAGAAAGGGATGAGAGAAGAAGAAAGCACTCTCCAGTGTTGTTAGCCATGCCACCATCTTTTCTTCTCCATTTCTACATCCTGTTGGAATTTAGGGCACACATGCACATGTGTTCAGCATATTTTTTCAAGCAGTCAGAATCAGAATTCAAACTACAGTTGGCCATGTGGGATCTGGCTGGCTCCCTTAACTACCATGCCATGGGGCCAACCTTGTGAACTAATTATTGGAAACATTAAAGATTAAAACATGCCCGTTTGAGGGATTATACATAATTTTTCTGAAAAAATTGTAATAGTTTGAGATGACAACTTTCATTTCACGTTTGACACTGACTGCATAGTTATAAAAAGATAACATTTAGAAAATTAAGGACTTCACAAATTTTTCCAAGAGTCACTCTTTTTTTTTTTTTTTTTTTTTTTGGGAGAGAA
>NW_006159674.1:2394848-2401793 GCF_000334495.1 Tupaia belangeri chinensis | reverse complement strand
AAAAAAAAAAAAAAAAGGTAGTGCTAGCTCTATAGCCTAACTTCCTCCCACAAACCCACTAACAGTACAATCAGCTTCTCTGGTCTAACAGCATGAAATCTGTTTGCTATTCCTGCAAAGCAAAAGATGAAATGTCTAATATGGGATAACCTCATTGATTGAAGATAGCTTGTCTTGGAGAGCCCCCATTTAACAGGAATCACTTAAAACAAGCTAGTGGGTCAGCACATGGCGTGGTGGTTAAGGTGCTGGATCCCACATGGCTGACTGCTATTTGAGTCCCACACCTGGAAGCTTGAAAATCATGCTAGACGTATGTGTATGCATGCCCAAAATCCCAAGAAGAGAATGGAGGAAAAGGGATTGAGAAGTGGTCATCATCCCTTGGAGGTAAATTCTCACTTTCTCTGTCTCCCTCTCTCTTTGGAAAACTCATGCACTCTATAGAAAAAAAAAAAAATCAGGAGCTAGCATTCATAGTAAATACAAAACAAAACAAAACAAAAAACTGAGAAATGAATAGTTCACTATTTTGAACAACAACAACAAATAAACTAAGTAGTCAGTCATTAATTTTATTCCACAAATCTTATTGGGTAGATATTATTTTTGGTCCTGGGGAGAAGTAGTGGATAAGACCCAAAAGTCTTTATACTCAAATGCCTTATATTATAGTGTGTGTGTGTGTGTGTGTGTGTGTGTGTGTAAGAGGCAATTATTAAACAAGTAGATGAATATTAAATATAACATAGTAACAAGTCCTGTGAAGAAAATAATACAGAATAGAATGATAGAAGATTCTAATTTTAAATAATTTATTAACATAAACCATTGTAAATTCCTATAAGGTTACAATTTGATTTTTCAGCAAGAATAAAATATGTAATGATTAAAACAAGGTAATTAACTTACCTATTATTTTAACCATTTGTCTTTTCTTGTGTTGGGAGCTTTCAAAATCCTCCTTTTCTGTTACTTTGAGACATGTAGAAAGTTGTTGCCATCTATATTCTCCCCACTGCACTTTATAACACTAGAAATTGCTCCTTCTTTCTATCCACAATTTTATTTCTGCTAATCAGCCTCCCCTATCCCCCCTCATTCAGGCTTCCCAGGCTCTAACCATCGTTCTTCATCTCTCTACCTCGCTGAGGTCATTTTTTCAAAGTCTCAATGTAAGGGAGAATGTGTGGTATTTCCTTTTCTGTGTCTCGCTTATTTCACTTAACATAATTTTCTCCAGGTGCACCCATTTATGCTCAAATGTTGGGATTTCATCCTTTTTTTAATGGCCAACTAGCATTCCATTGTGTGTGTATATATGCATGGATGTATACATATCACAATATAATAGCCATAATACCCAAGATATGGAATTAATCTGACTGTCCATTGACAGACAAATGGACAAACGTCGGCCGACTAGCTTAAGAGTAACATCTCTCTGGATGGTAGCACTGTTGGTGTCTGCACTTGGGGCTTGGTCCTGCGAAGGAAAAAAGAGAAAGGAGGAAGAAAGACACAGAAGCAGAAGATGCAGGTTGTGCTGCTCAGTCATACGGAGTTTTTTTATTTATGCATTTTACCAGCACAGTGAACTCTCTGCAAGCTTTCAAAGGATGTGGTTGAAGTTCTACAATTAGAGACAAGGACTTTAGTGTAGACGTTTTTTGACCTTGTTACTATCATGTATGATCCTATTAAGCATCATAGGTCAAACCAGTTTACTTATGCTGTTTCTCTGGAACTCTGAGGAAGGCTGTCTGAATATGCATCAAAAAGAATGATGTGTAAGCATAAACATTATATAGAACAGGCATCGCATAACCTAACTAGGGTTTCCGTGTCTTGTGTGGATATTTCCAAAGAGCCCTTGGCATCTAAGGCATGTGTCAGCCCATTCTAGGCATGCAGATAACCGCTTCATACTGCCAGGCTGCATACCTTCACAAATATATTCATTTAAGGTAGGTGGTCAGGAAGTAGGTGGTCAAGAAAGCACATTTGAGGATATTGGGGTGGTATTCCCAGAAAAGGGAACAGCAAGTACAAAGGTCCTAGGATAGGATGAGGTTTGCCTGTTCTGAAACAACAGGGAGACCTGCGTGGTTGGATAGTACGATATACTCTGGATATAATTGAAATAGTGAACCAATTCTTTCTTTAAAATTGTTTTTAAATTGCCAGAGTGTGTATAAGCTCACCAGGGAGAGAAAGGGATGAGAGAAGAAGAAAGCACTCTCCAGTGTTGTTAGCCATGCCACCATCTTTTCTTCTCCATTTCTACATCCTGTTGGAATTTAGGGCACACATGCACATGTGTTCAGCATATTTTTTCAAGCAGTCAGAATCAGAATTCAAACTACAGTTGGCCATGTGGGATCTGGCTGGCTCCCTTAACTACCATGCCATGGGGCCAACCTTGTGAACTAATTATTGGAAACATTAAAGATTAAAACATGCCCGTTTGAGGGATTATACATAATTTTTCTGAAAAAATTGTAATAGTTTGAGATGACAACTTTCATTTCACGTTTGACACTGACTGCATAGTTATAAAAAGATAACATTTAGAAAATTAAGGACTTCACAAATTTTTCCAAGAGTCACTCTTTTTTTTTTTTTTTTTTTTTTTGAGAGAGAGAATTTTGCTATAGGGTGCATGTGCTCACCAGAGAGATGAGAGGCAGAAAGCGAGAAGTTCTCCCCTACCCCAGAGGGGATGGCCATGACACAATCCCTTCTCCATTCTCCTTTTAGGATTTTGGGCACAAGTGCACATGTGCCTGGTGTGAATTTTAAGCCACCAGGTCCAGGACTCAAACCGCAGTAGACTATGTGGGAGTCCACGTAACCATTATGTGATTTGCTGGTCCCCCAAGAGCCACTCTTAATCCTTTGATATTTGACTCATTGTCTTTGGAACTGACATGTCACTGCCCGTGTCAATCTTTTATTCTTGGTTAAGTCTCACTTGTCACTGGTTTTGAATATGATTCAACCCATGCTCTACCATTACTTCCACTGACTTTATAAAATCTTAAATTTAGTTTTGCAAGAATTAAAATGATAGGAATCAATGAATCTACAATTACATTACATCTGCATCTTATTTTTGAATAAATCAGAGAAAAATTTGTCAGACAAAGGCGACCTTGATATACACTAGCATTAATTAGGGAGGAGTGCTTAAACATCTTAAACAGTCTGTTACCAGTATATATTTCTGGAATCAAGATTTTGCTTCCCTGGGCATCTTCGAATCTTCAGAAGCTCAGTTACTGACCAAGAAGCTACAGTGCCTGGTATGGAGGTTGGCAAAGGGAAGTACTAAAAAATGGAGGGTCAAGCCAGTTTACTTATGCTGTTTCTCTGGAACTCCGAGGAAGACTGTCTGAATATGCATCAAAAAGAATGATGTGTAAGCCATAAACATTATATAGAACAGGTATTGCATAACCTAGCTAGTTTTTCCATGTCTTGTGTGGATATTTCCAAAGAGTCCTTGGCATCTAAGGCATGTGTCAGCCAATTCTAGGCATGCAGATAACCGCTTCATACTGCCAGGCTGCATACCTTTAAAAATATATTCATTTAAAGTAGGTGGTTCATGTATGATCCTATTAAGCATCATAGGTCAAACCAGTTTACTTATGCTGTTTCTCTGGAACTCTGAGGAAGGCTGTCTGAATATGCATCAAAAAGAATGATGTGTAAGCATAAACATTATATAGAACAGGCATCGCATAACCTAACTAGGGTTTCCGTGTCTTGTGTGGATATTTCCAAAGAGCCCTTGGCATCTAAGGCATGTGTCAGCCCATTCTAGGCATGCAGATAACCGCTTCATACTGCCAGGCTGCATACCTTCACAAATATATTCATTTAAGGTAGGTGGTCAGGGAAGGTCTCCCCAAGAAAGCACATTTGAGGATATTGGGGTGGTATTCCCAGAAAAGGGAACAGCAAGTACAAAGGTCCTAGGATAGGATGAGGTTTGCCTGTTCTGAAACAACAGGGAGACCTGCGTGGTTGGATAGTACGATATACTCTGGATATAATTGAAATAGTGAACCAATTCTTTCTTTAAAATTGTTTTTAAATTGCCAGAGTGTGTATAAGCTCACCAGGGAGAGAAAGGGATGAGAGAAGAAGAAAGCACTCTCCAGTGTTGTTAGCCATGCCACCATCTTTTCTTCTCCATTTCTACATCCTGTTGGAATTTAGGGCACACATGCACATGTGTTCAGCATATTTTTTCAAGCAGTCAGAATCAGAATTCAAACTACAGTTGGCCATGTGGGATCTGGCTGGCTCCCTTAACTACCATGCCATGGGGCCAACCTTGTGAACTAATTATTGGAAACATTAAAGATTAAAACATGCCCGTTTGAGGGATTATACATAATTTTTCTGAAAAAATTGTAATAGTTTGAGATGACAACTTTCATTTCACGTTTGACACTGACTGCATAGTTATAAAAAGATAACATTTAGAAAATTAAGGACTTCACAAATTTTTCCAAGAGTCACTCTTTTTTTTTTTTTTTTTTTTTTGAGAGAGAGAATTTTGCTATAGGGTGCATGTGCTCACCAGAGAGATGAGAGGCAGAAAGCGAGAAGTTCTCCCCTACCCCAGAGGGGATGGCCATGACACAATCCCTTCTCCATTCTCCTTTTAGGATTTTGGGCACAAGTGCACATGTGCCTGGTGTGAATTTTAAGCCACCAGGTCCAGGACTCAAACCGCAGTAGACTATGTGGGAGTCCACGTAACCATTATGTGATTTGCTGGTCCCCCAAGAGCCACTCTTAATCCTTTGATATTTGACTCATTGTCTTTGGAACTGACATGTCACTGCCCGTGTCAATCTTTTATTCTTGGTTAAGTCTCACTTGTCACTGGTTTTGAATATGATTCAACCCATGCTCTACCATTACTTCCACTGACTTTATAAAATCTTAAATTTAGTTTTGCAAGAATTAAAATGATAGGAATCAATGAATCTACAATTACATTACATCTGCATCTTATTTTTGAATAAATCAGAGAAAAATTTGTCAGACAAAGGCGACCTTGATATACACTAGCATTAATTAGGGAGGAGTGCTTAAACATCTTAAACAGTCTGTTACCAGTATATATTTCTGGAATCAAGATTTTGCTTCCCTGGGCATCTTCGAATCTTCAGAAGCTCAGTTACTGACCAAGAAGCTACAGTGCCTGGTATGGAGGTTGGCAAAGGGAAGTACTAAAAAATGGAGAGTCAGAGAGAGTTTTTTTCATGGAAAACTATCTTTTCAGGCAAGTCCTCTCTTTCACAGGGACTTCTGGTTATTCCCCAGGGTACTAACAGGAAACTACAAGTCACTGTGGCCAGGCCACTAGACCAGACCTCTGTTGACTTCCTGGCATTGTAAGGATCTGGCTCCTTGCCCCAGCATCTTGCAGAAAGTGATTTCTCAGAATTGTCTGTTCCTCCAGGGATGTGCAAGATTTTAAATTGAAGAGTTGTAAAACAAATCCAAAGGCATTCTAGATGAAGCTCATTTCATCCAGAGTAGCACATTCACATTTAGTGAAGTTTTACATTTTATTGTTATAAGTCTTCTACCCATGCACAACAGTTTGTTAATCTCATTTCCAAAATTTGTTTATATATTCCTATTTATTGTAATAACAATGAAAGCAAGGAGGATACAGCTAGCATTTATTGACTGCTTTGTTTTTACTTGCCAGACATGTCATTTAATTTTCCTAAGAACTCATGAGATGTTATTATTTCAGAAAAGAAATAAAAATTCTCACCTACTCATGAAGAGTAAGGGCCAAAGTTAAATTTTAATGTTACAAATGAGAAAATTGAGGTAAAGTTGTGCACATTTAATACACTGTTTGTTTGGTGGTGGGTCTTAAACCCTAGAAACTGTAAATTTCCTTCTTAACCACTACACTATTGTTTATGTTGCATATGGCAAAGTCAACACTTAGAATGAAAAAGTTTCCACTTATTGGGTCCAGCAGTTGGCATAATGGCTATGTTGCTGGGCTCTCATGGAGCTGACTGTGGTTTGAGTCCTGGACCTGGAGGTTTAAACTCATGCCAGGCGTGTGTGTGTGCGTGCCCAAGATCCCAAGAGGAGAATGGAGGAGAAGGGGTTGCGGCATGGCCATCTCCCTGGAGGATGATTTCTTTATTTCTCTCTCTCTGTCTCTCTGTCTTTCTGGCGAGCACACACACTCTATAGCAAAACCTCTCAAAAAAAGTTTCTAATTATGATAAAGAACTATTGGTGTTAAATTTGAAATTCAGGTATTGGTTTTAAGAGCATTAATACAAGAAGGATATAGACCAACACTTTCAGGATATCAGTCTTACAGCTTATTTATTAAGTAGTATGCAGTTGTTTTTGATTTGTTTTTCATTGTGAGGGGGTGAGTGCACTTGCCAAAGAGAGAAGGAGAAAGCATACTCATGCCACAATCTCATTTCCTCCATTCCTCCTTTCTGTCAGGAGTTTGGGCATGGATGCATGGCTAGAGTATTTTTCAAACTACAGGGTCTGGACTTAAACCATGGTAGGCCACATGGGATCTAGCTACCTGAACTGCTGGGCTACTTAAAACTAGGTTCAATTCCTATAATTCTAGAAATAAGAGGGTTTTAACCTCTTCTTATTTACTCTATCAAAGTAATTATTTTATCATACATACTTCTTTTTTATTTTTTATTATCATAATCTTCTTTATATTACATTGGATTACATATAACTTTACAGTGTATTACATTGCTTTTTCAAAAGGGAATGCCATGCATTTCAGTCAATACAGAGACATTAATCTCCCCGCTTCAACATTCAATATCTTTTCTATGTTTTCCCCAATCAGTATTATTATTATTCTAATTATTTTTTAAAACAGTCCATCGCTATTTCTCATTTTGC
>NW_006159674.1:2389276-2394709 GCF_000334495.1 Tupaia belangeri chinensis | reverse complement strand
TGCCTCTCTATTTGTTCTCTTGCTATCTTTCTCTGTCCTCTTCTCTTCACCCCCCCCCATTCCACTCTGTCCTATTCTCATTAAGTACCTTCACTGCTTTTATGTCCTCCAATTTTTTGCTCTCTACCATAGAGTGCGGATAGTCGGTATATATTGAGTGGATACATACAATATCTTTCTTTCATAGCCTGGCTTACTTCACTCAGCAATAGATCTTCCATATCTGACCACTTTCTATCAAATGCCAGAGTCCTGTTATTTTTTATGGCTGAGTAGTATTCCATAGAGTATATATACCACACTTTTCACACATACTTCTTGTGTTTGTGGTGGATGCATGATAATTAAATAGATACTGAAATACGCCATGTGGGGCCAGCAGGTGGCATGGTACTTAAGGCGCTGAACTCCCACATAGTCAACTGTGGTTTGAATCCCATACCTGGCAATTGGCTTTCTCACTTTCTTTTTCTCTCTCTCTGGTCAAATTAAAATAATAATAATCAATAAAATTAAAATATATAATCATTTTAAAAAGAAATATG
Organism: Tupaia belangeri chinensis; assembly: GCF_000334495.1. Taxonomy (NCBI): domain Eukaryota; kingdom Metazoa; phylum Chordata; class Mammalia; order Scandentia; family Tupaiidae; genus Tupaia; species Tupaia belangeri. Next base: position 2,394,164 of record NW_006159674.1, on the reverse strand, counting down.
TCCTATACATATGGCATAAAGAAATAAAACTTTGAAACTTTTAACATGTTAGTGAATTAATCATATTGAACTAAAGCATTTCATTTTCCTCTCATTCTACTCATGTTATATAAAATAGAGCTATACATATGATATATATGTTACATATTTTATATATTTGCATACATATACACTATATTATACTAAGAGCTTTATGATGACAGAGACTGTCTTGTTCATAACTATGAAGTGTGCTTAAGCATTAACATTTGTTCAATCATACATGTGTTCAATAGATAACTACCATTTAATCCATTTTGCACTTTTTTTCCTGATGTTCTCAGGAACTTCTCAAAATTTCTAGTTACTTACACATGACATTAATTGATGATACATTTAATAAAAAAAAGTTCTGGTTTTCAAGGTGCCTCACACTTAAAAACAGAAGAAATACTCTTCTTTCCGGCATAATGTGCATTGTGAATTTATGATATATTTTCTTTCAAAAACTTATTTTGGTGATGTAACTTTTACAACATTTTCCTGGACCACTCAAGACACTAGAATTCTGTTGGCGTTTTCAGAAACTTGAACCTAAAACTCACTTCTTCACAAATTCCAATATTAATTTTTCTGCTTCTCTTTGAATTGTCCTTGAATTGCTATCCAGTCAGTGAAGCTGAAGTCTTCCTAAACAACCATATGTTGTATGATATTCATCAGTATTATCTTATTTTAAGTTGAATAATACAAAACACTTTTAAAAGTCATTTGAAGAGCCACTTATAAAGATAATTTTTAAAACCAATTTAAGATAAACACAAATGCTACAAGAGTTAGTTGAGAAATAAGAATGAAAATAGTTGATTTTCTTAAACACTGCCAAAAAACGGGTTTTGATCTGGAACGTTAGTGGTTTTTAACCATCATCAATCAACCAATTGTTTTTATTATATGTGAGTACCACCTATAACCCAATTTTTGATCCATACTACTCACGAGTTGCTGAGAATTCTTGTTTCTTTTCTGTGGACATTATGAAATACTTGAATTTATAGAGTGTATTTATTTCAGTTTATTTTCCAAGAGCCCACATTATTTTATATCTTTGCCCAAATTCTATTTCATAGTTGAAGGTATTACACTTTCCCATTCCAAATGGATCACTGGGAACATTTACAAGAGAAACGTATTTTATTCCTGTACATTAGAACATTTTAAATCAGCATCATAGCCAGTGAGTGAAAGGGATTTTTAGAAATTGAACATTTTAGAATCTGTGGATCTCAAAAAGCTTATTAGAGGCTTACCTTTATCAGTCTCAATAAGCAGAAAGAACAGATCTGATCTGTGATAGCTAAATAATGAGTCCAGTGAAGAGGCCATATCTGAAAACATTAACATTATATTAAGTTAATATAATAAAATTATATTAAAAATTAATATTGGAGTTTGTGAAGAAGTGAGTTGCTCCTGAAATTGACTCATGTAAGAGAATGGTTGGTTCAGGAACATACCTATACTATACATTTAAACATGTGTGGAATTATAGGTTTACAATAGCATTATGTTTTTGTTTAGCTGTTTTGTTTTTTGCATTTTTTTTTTTTGAGAGGTTTTTCGCTGTAGGGCACGTGCGCTTGCCAGACAGACAGAGAGAGACAGAGAGACAGAAAGCGAGAAATCACCCCCCAGGGGGGATGGCCACGCTGCAATCCCTTCTCCTCCATTCTCCTCTCGGGATCTTGGGCACGCACGCACGTGCGCCCGGCGTGAGTTTTAAGCCACCGGGTCCGGGACGCGAACTGCGGTCGACTACGTGGGAGTCCAGTGACATAGCCATTACACTAATTGCTGGTTCCCTTGTTTAGCTGTTTTAAAAAAATGTTTGGAGAAAGAAAAGTAAAATTGTAAAGAACATGAACGAAATCTGTTTTCCTTTCAAAATTCAATTTTGACTTCTAAAGCATAATTTTTATAAAGTTAAAAATGGGACCAGCAGGTGGTTTAGTGGCTAAGGCGCTGGACTCCCACATGGACAACTGTAGAGTCCCAGACACCATCAGCTTGAAAATCATGCTGGGCATGTGTGCATGTGTGTTCAAAATTCTGAGAGGAGAATGGAGAAGAAGGGATTTGACATGGCCATTCCCCCAGGGGGTGATTTCTCACTTTCCCTCTCTCTGTCTGTCTGTCTCTTCCCGTGGGCACATGTGCCCTATGACCAAACTATTAAAAAAAAAAAAGTTAAAAGTGTGACTCATACAATTATAGGTATACTTTAGAGATCTATTCATTTATTAATGTGAGGTCCAACAGCATTTTGAGGATTTACATATTTACAGGCATGTAAAAAGAATGTTTGGTTAGTTGCAAAACTGGTTAATCTACCGTGCAATAAAACCACAAAGGTTGGTCATCTCTGTTTACAGACAAACTGAATAAAATGTACCAGTTAGCATCTAACTTCACTCTGGCTAGTTAACAGGGAACAGTAAAGTCAAACACAAATATGCTCTCCTTGACAATTAACTAGCTCTTGCTTGGATCTGTTAAACACTGTCTCAGTGTGACACTGATGGATCAGGCTGCGCACTCCTATTTCCAAGTTTTGGGTAAGTTTTCTAAATTTTCAAAAATGATAAAAAATGAGTACTTTTGTTACGTTAACTCATCGTGTTTATAATAGTTTGGACTAAAAAGCCACCTTCTCAGCTGCGCCTGGAAATGGAGAGATTAAAAGGGAAGGGGATCTTCTTATTTCAAAATTCAAACAAGCATCTTTCACAAACACTGTTCATTCCATATCAAGGTCAACATGGCAGGAGAAATGAACAATGGAAAGAGGGCAGGACAAATGTCCCCAGGGGAAAGAAGCAAATGGGGGCTGAGAGCCTGTCCTTCGCCCAACAAAAGGACAGCGTTCCTAGACCCAGTCACTCCATCCTTTGTAAAGGTGCTAGGGAGTGAGCTCCAGCCGGTGGCTCTGGGTGTAGCAAGCCCCACCCCTCGCACGGTGTCCTAGTCACCAGCTAATGCCTACAAATAAATTCTCCACCCGCCCTGCGTGGGCTCATTCACAGCTCTGTGGTCCTGGCTGGGCGCTTCCTCTCCCGGACTGAAATAACAGAGCAGACAGATGGGGTGCGATGCCGCGAGTCTTCCTTCAGGGGCTCTTCTTTTTCCTAGGCAATAAAAAACAACGCACAATAAAAATAAAACGCAAAACAGCAGCAATCTCCCCCTCCCCCTCTGGTTCCCTCTCGGCTTTGCCCAAACGATGGCTGAATCTCTGCGAACCCCCATCTCCAGGGAAGGGGGTAGGGAAGGGGGTGGGGGAGGTTGCTCGGTAGGATTGGTAGGAGACAACGGGAAGAAAGCAAGTCTCCCGGGTATTTCGGCACCTAGGCAGAAACAGCAGGGCATTGCGATTGCCAGCCTTGGGGGTGGCCGGCCAGAAAGCCCGGGACTGAACGCGGCGCCTGGGCGGGCGAGGTTGGGGTCGCGCGGTGACTCTCCAGGTGCTCTTCGCTGGATCCCGGGGTCCCGGCCGCATCGCCGCGCCCCGCCCAGCTCTGTCCCCGCAGCCTCGCGGGCTGCCGGGCTTTGTGGTTCGCCGGTGCGGCTGGGTCCCTGCTGGGGGTGTCGTTACGAGCATGTGCAGACAGCAGCCCAAGGTAGAGCGAGCGTGCCGGGCGAGCCCTGAGACTTGCCTTGCAATGCCATGTTTGTGTATGTGCTCTGACTCCCGGAGAGCAATCAGGGAGACGGCTCCCCGGCCGGACTTGGCTGATGTTTTCTTGTTTCTGTTTCAGCCTTCAGGATAATTCCTTCAACAGCACCGTTGTAACAGAGTAAGTGATTCTTGCCATTAAAATTAGACTTGCATGCCTTTCTTTGGAAGCAACTATAGTGAAGGTATCCTCCGCCGAACCCAGCCGCTCTTCTATTAGATGCATTGTCTCCTGTAATCTGTGAAGGGGCCGTGAAGACAGGGCTTGACTGATGGGGCCCAGAAATCTTTCCAGGTTAAAACCAGCGTTCTAGCAGCTGCGGGAGAGAGATTAAAACCAGCCGATAGCTTGTGGGAGCTCAGTGCTCCAAGAGACGTGTTCTTTCAGCTCAGGTTTTTAAAAGACCTATTTGACATGTTAGCAAGGAAGCTTTGTTGTATTTTGCCAACATTGGTGTCAGTTTTCATGGAGAGCACACTGTATACATTTACAGCAAATAGGAGGTAGATGTGAAATGACGAGTTGAATTCCATCGTGTGATAAACAGGCTAAACTTATCCTGCCTGTCTCGAAATTTTTAAGACATAGCAGAGTAAACTTTTCTTGCATGTCCTTTGTCATTTTTGTCTTCTGACCTCGAAGATCTGGCTATAGGAGGACTGAATCATCTGGTCCTGTAGTTAAGGCTATTGATTGAGGAAACACCGTTTAAACAAGGGGTGAAGGAGTATGTTTTACTCCAGGCCAGTACTTTTTAAAAATTTAATATTTGTAGTTCATAGTTATCATCCCTTCCTTAATATGTTTTCCAACTGTCCTGGATATGTTAAAATTAATAAGTAGTGTACTTTACTAATGCTATATGTATATATTTAAACATACATATAGACATACATATAGGTATGAACTATGTATACATCATCTAGTAATCTTTTCTCTGGAAAATTTACTATGTCTACGTCCAGGACTTTTTGATAGAAGCCACTCTAAATAGCTTTTTGGGAAAAAGGTATGTATAAAATTGTATACTCAAAAAAGTATGCTTAAAACAAATTGTACACTCAACTCCATTTTTAAAAGTGTTAGGAATTTGAGATAGATACAGCTCAACTAACTTGGAAGCTTTTTTTTTTTTTTTTTTTTTTTTTTTCTATACTTGGCCAAAAACAAAAAAA
>NW_006159674.1:2363611-2388791 GCF_000334495.1 Tupaia belangeri chinensis | reverse complement strand
AAGAATACACCCAACTAAGTTTGAAATTTTTTTTTTTTTTTTTTTTTTTTTTTTGCTAACGTTGCCTAAAAGCAAATAAATAAGTATTGTTTTGAGTTTCAGGTTCAACCACTGTCACAAGGGTCTGGAGATAGGCAAGAATCTACGGTGCTCCTTGGGCCCTCTTCTTTCTTACTTTCTTTGGTTTCTCTGTTTGGATGTACTACTTTCTTAGAGTTCAACTTTGAGCTCACTTAAGTGGAGTCACACAAAAATACAAAATAGGGTCCACTTTTGAAGATACAGCCTGAGATACCCACATTCCCACCCACATCCCTTAAGGAGATTGCTTGGTAAACTGTGCTGCCAGTCTGGTTTCCTAAAAGCCAGAGCGGGGAGATGTGCCGAAATCTGCAGTCAAAAACGAGGCCTTGGCATCCTGGTGCAGGTGTGGAGGTGTTGCTGTCCTGCCTCTGCTGTGTTTGCAAGCAATGAACGCTTTCCTGGCCTGGTTCTTGGGAGCCGTGTGTGCTTACAGGCACATAGCAGCTTCAAACTGGAGACACTTCGTTCCAGATTTCACATGAATTTTTTTTGGATAGAGGTTTTATGGTTAAATGCTGAGGAGAGTCTGGTGCCTTGTCTTTGGACATTCCCCAAGGAGTTCTGATTGCATAAGATCGTGTTGTTACTTTCAGAGACGTGACAGTGATTTATTTTAAAAGGCACTGGGTGATCATTGGGATGCCATCTGGCTAATGTAAAAATCTAAGGAACATACCAAAAGCTTCATAGGTGGAACACAGCACCAGACTAAAGTGATCTAAGGCAGTTATTGTCCCACGGAGCATTCTCTCTCCCTTTGGGACTATGAGCCATGCTCCTTGTCTGTCTGGGCATGGCCCCACAGCCAGCAGGACAGAGGCACTGTCCTGAGATGCAGATACAGCAGGTGCTCAGTGAACGTTTGGGTGTGGTCCAGGCCTACCCAGAGGAGGCCTTTTACTCTTGTATGTGCTTTGGATACAAGAAGAGTTCCACCCCCTCCTGTCCCCACCCATTCCTACTTCCTCCCACCCACACCCACTTATTTTCTTTAGTGCCTGAAGTTCCACTGAGAGAGAATTTTTTTTGGATTAAGGCCTCTGGTGGTGACCCTTATTAAAAAGGAAATTAAACATTCTGTGCCCCTGGGAAGTGGATTCAAGTTGTCATTAATACTTTCATATGAAACATTTTGTCAGCTATTCTAACCTGACAGGGTTCTCTTGGCCAGCTGGGGGTCTCATAGGAGTCAAAGAGAAGAAGAATTGGGAGGGACTTGAGAACAGATTTTATTCTTATCTTGTTTTGGCACTGTCTGTGCACCTCTGGACCAATCCAATTTTTGTGTCTACTCCCAATTTTTTTTTTTATAAATTTGCTGTAGGGGCCATGCACTTGCCACAGTGAGGGTGACACAGAGAGAGAGAGAAAGTGAGAGGGAGATAAAGAGTTGAGGGGTGTCCACATGCCAGTCCCTTCTACATTTTCTTCTCAGGATTTTATTCCACATTTTTTTGAAATCAGAATGGCCTTGGCCTTTTCCTCTGAATTTGTGTTACTTTTTTATCCATTATCTCTCCATGGTCATTTCCTACTTGCTGTATCTTGCTTTTTGAAAGGCATCCTGGCCTGCAATATTTTTGATAAATTATCATCAAAGCAGTGATTTTCAATAACAACTGATTATCTATATCAATGGGGAAAGGGAATTAAAGTGAAAAATCATCTCAAAGCGGGAGCTCAAGAGGAAGTAACTGCAGGAGTCAGCCTGGAGCTGGTCTGGGTTTTAGAAACCTTTAGGTCAGCACTAATATTTTAGAAGCATTCTAGTGATGAGGGTGGGCAATCTTTTAAACATTTCGCATTCTCAGGCCCCGCCCTCAGAGTGGATGTAGTGAGTAGGGTTGGGTATGGGCTGGTGTCTTCTTTAATCAGGTACTCCACGTAGTGCCAATGCAGGTGATTCTGCGGCCACACTTTGCAACTTTGCCTTCAGGGAACATGATACTCCAGGATAGTTGGAATCCCTTTCTTGCATAGCTCAATTCTATGTAATAGCCAATCCGAGGGCTCTCTTTCTATTTATCATGAAAAGAGAACTTTCCACGGATATTTCTTGTCCCACTAGTATTCTAAGAAACATCATTGTCCTCTCTAGTGAGCCTCTGGAAATATAGACTGAAGAGGTTATTTGGTTCCTCCTTTTTGGGCTCAATTTGGTGGTGCAGAAACACTCAGACTTTATTCCTTTGGTTCCTGGAGTCCTGGATAATAACTTGGCTTCTGTGTGAAGGTAACCTGCCTTATATTGATAGCACAGTCAAACTTAATAGAGATGATGGGAGAGCAGGTGAGCTGTGAAGTCCTATACAACTTTTCTTATTTGTGTTTGATACAGGGAGTGAATGTCCAAACATAAAAAAAATAACAAGCCTGAGCACTTCACAAAGAAATGATTGTGAAAACAAATTCTCCATATTTTGTATGAATAACTACAAACTAGGGACTCTGGGATTTAGAATGTAGCTGCTGAGAACTACAACAGAAGTTTATTTTTTTAAGTTTGCGATAGGGTACATGTGCTTGCTAGAGAGAGACAGAGACAGAGAGAAAGTGAGAAAGCACCCCTCAAAGGGTAGGGCCATGTCTCAATCCCTTCTTCAGCCTCCTCTTGGGATTTTTGGGCAAGTATGCACATGCACCTGGTGCATTTTTCAAGCCACTGGATCTAGGACTTGAACTGTGCAGTTGGCCATGTGGAATCCAGCCACCTTAACCACTGTGCCAAAAGAACTTTCTTAATACAGATGTCTTTTCCTTTTCTTTTTTCTTATTACTATGAATGGCCATAAGAAAAATATCCTATATGCAATCCAGTGCATATGTATATATGCATACCTTAAATAAGTTTCATGAAACAGGAATTAAGTCTTACTATGCTGATATTTACTACTCTGTTTCGGTAACAGCACTAACTAAAAAATTCTGGTAGCTGCTATCTCATTTAAGCTCTGCTACTAGGTCAAACTCTACAGTTTGAAAAGCATTGCAATAGAAGATGCCTATTTTTGAATATCTAAGATATTAAAGAAATTAGTCTTTAAATTCTTGTATAGGGCCGTAGTACAGGGTACGTACATCATGCCTCAGATCAATTGGACCCTGGTCTCAGTTGATTTTCTTCCACAAATAGGAATATCTAGCTATGAATTCTCACTGTGGAATCTAATTTTATTTATACATTTATATATATGTATGTGTGTGTGTGTGTTTATGTTTATTTATTAGGTTTTTGCCATAGAGTATTTGTGCTCACTGGAGAGAGCCAGAATAGAAAGTGAGAGGGAAAGTGAGAAATTACCCTCCAGGGGGATGGCCATGCTGCTATCCTTTCTTCTCTATTATCCTCTCAGAATTTAGGGCACACACGCATAGGCACCTAGCATGAGTTTCAAGCCACTAGATCTGGGACTTGAACTGCAGTCAGCCATGTGGGAGTCCAGCGCCCTAACCGCTATACCACCTGCTGGCCCCCAGAATCCAATTTTGTCATTGGGCCAGTATTCTACTTTTGCATTGGGTCCCATGTAAGGACAGAAAGGAGATGCAAATTGAAAGAAAGTTGATGGTCATTATCAAAGTACATGAAAACTGAACTGAACTAGAAGAGCTTGTTTATGGGTGTCATATAAAACAGTAGGGAGAATTATTTTAATTGCTGTATCTGTGAGTGCAGAATTATGTTTCCTTCAGTGGCAGTGTTTTCAGTACGCATTAAGTGGACCAACTAATTAGGTCCGGTCTTCAGAAAGCATCTGCAACTTTGAATGTTCTGGTACCGTTTTCATTTTTAACTGATTGCACTTGGGAGAGAAAGATTAATAAATCAAACAAGGGGGAAAAATAAATTCTTGCCAAATATCCCAACAATAGGCATCGTTGAGCTCCAGAACTGATCTTCTAGTTGATCAATTCAATTGTTGCCTCCTAGTTCTTTGGAGGCAACAATTTTAGATTTCTGTTTTTCACTGATTTTTCTGCTTTGCTATTGGAAAACATTTTTACTTACATTACAAAGCCTGTATGAATGCTACTAATGAAGACTAAGGCAATATTTAGGAATTTTGTTATTGTTTTCCATAGATGGGCAGAAATGGTATTGGCTGTTAAAAATATAAGAAAGCAAAGAAATTTAGTTCATTTTGTTAATAGAAACATTTTGTTAAGTCAGCTGTTTATGTTGTTGTTCTTTCTTTCTTTCTTTCTTTCTTTCTTCTTTCTTTCTTTCTTTCTTTTTTTAATTGCCAGAGGGGGAAAATATTTCAGCAGGCAGAGAGAGTTAGAGTGTATAAGTGGCCTCCATTTAACTCACCTCAAAACCATAATTTAAAAAGAGATTGTAAGTGAAGAGGATTGGCATTTCCATGAATTCATTGTGGTTTAAATATACACTTTTACCAATAAAACATATTTAAAATAAAATTTTTTATATAGTATAAATACTTTAATTTGGTTATATATATATAGAGGTATTTGCTTCTGTATTTTTAAAAGTTTAATTCATTCATGATAAGAGCACGTGTGCATGCCTGAGAGACAGAGAGAGAAGCACCTTCCACAGAGTCTTGTCACACAGCAGCCCCTATCTCCAGCCCTCGAGTGCATCAGGATCTTGGGCATGTCACATGCACTTGGTGTGTTTTCAAGTCAACCCAGGAATCTGAATCTGCAGTCAGTCACGCGGCTTCCAGCACTGCAGTTTGATTTGCCACTGACTGCACAATAAGGTTGAGCCTGCTCATTTATTTTTTTAACTTTTTATGTTATACATTTCTCAGAGCAGGATTCAGGCCTTTTTCAAATTTTATATCCCTTAGAAGCAATATTACTCAGTGTGGGACTCCAAATTGTTTGTAATTTATTTGAGATGAGAAAATAACCGAGATAATGAGTATGCACTTAATAACTCTAATAGGAATTTGACATTGTTGTGCCATTTTCACCAAAGTATTTGGATTGAAATAGAAAGAGAACACAAGTTGGTTGAGACTGGTCCCGTGACATAGTGATGCAGGTTGCTGAATCCCGTGTGGCAAACCTAGTGATTTGAATGTCAGACCCAAAGCCTTAAAAAACACGCTGCTGACGAGAGAAATGAGAAGGGATTGTGGCATGACCATGCCCCACGGGGGGTGCTTTCTCTCTCTCTGTCTCTCTGGAGTGAATGTGCACTCCTTCTGGCATATTAAACAAAACACACCAAATCTTGAACTCCAAAGAGTCTGAGAAACTCAGTGCCAACACCTAACACAGTAGCTGAGATGCAATTGATTAAAAAATGCTTGTTAAATTATTTCAGGGACCAGACCCACTGAGTGAACAGAGTTAATGTTTCAATTCGAGTACTTTTTCAGTGTCTCCTCTAGAGTAGCACTGTGCTTGGCACTGCAGCAGTATATCTAGAGCAAGAAATTATAGTTGTTTCTCTTTCACTTTTATTTTTTCTTAGAGGGTGGGTATGCCTGAGAGAGCAAGAGAGAGAGAGAGAGCAAGAGAGAGAGAATGAGAAAGCACCCTCATGGGGAATGGTCATGTCCGAATCCCTTCTCTGCTATTCTTTCTGTCAGGATTTTTTTTTCTTTCTTGGTCATACATGCACAAATGCCTGGTGTGGTTTTCAAGCTGTCAGATTCAGCTCTTGAACCGTACAGTTAGCCATGCAGGATCTGGCTATCACACTACCAGTTAGCTCAATTATATTGGCTTGTTGGAAAAGTCATGGTGTATTTTTTTTCTGTTTTTCTATGCAAAAATTATGATTTTTCTGACAACCCAATAGTTTTATCTCTACTCATAGAATTAGTAACTAAGTAAAAAGGCCTCAGATGTGTAAAGGATTTCATAGCAGATTGAGGCAAGATATAGTTGGTTACTAGAACCTCGAAATGAAAAGTAAACATTTGCGCATTAAGGTTGAAGTAGGAACCTGACACGTGGGTGAACTTGGCTGGGAAGGTTCACAGAGCTGGTGGGACCTGACTTGGGTAGTAAGGACGAGTGGGAGCTGAAGATGAAAATGCATTCCAGGCTGGGGTGGAGCTGAGAATAGGAACAAAGGCTCCCTCCTACGCTCAAGTGTAGTCTCCTACTCCAGATTTCCCTAAGCAATATGGAGCACTGGGGATTGTCAGTATGGAAGAGAAAATAATTTCTCATACAGTTAATGCAGAAGTTTTGCAAAAAGGAATCTTTTTCTTTTCACAAGATCAAGAAGGTCCAAGGCAACTGTACCATAGTAAACCAAATAGGAGCTGGCGTAGTCTAGGAGTGCCTGAAGCAGAGAAAAATGCAAAGAAGCATATAATGTAATCTCTCTCTTTTTAAATTTGCTACTCGGTGTACATATTTGCTGGAGAGAGATGGGCAAGAGGATGAGGGGGAAGGAAAGTGAAAAATAACCCTTCAGGAAGATGACCTTGCTACAATCCCTTCTCCTTCATTCTCCTCTCAGGACCTTAGGCACACACGCATGCATGTGTATTTCTCAAGCCACTAGGTCCAGGACTTGAACCACACATAGGCCATGTGGGATCCAGCCACCTTAACCACCGTGCTGGCCCCTGAGCCAACAAGAGTCTACTGATCTTCGTGCCTGATGTCCATTCAAGTACTACAATATGAACACGTATGTCCTTGGTGTGATCTTCTTAGTTTAGGCAATGCAGTGCAATGGAGGCAAAAAGGAGCTCGCATCAGGTTCTGAGTGTTTAGGCTCACACGATGTGACGGGAGTTTTTATTACCTGATAGACATGGAAATTGGAGCTGGTTTGGGAGAGAGTAGTGAGAATTGTTAGATGTTTTAGCTTTTCATGGTCATCTTAAAATAATTCTAGATTATTGTTTATTGCTGGGACTGCTATTGCAGACAATAGGATCTGACATTTTTTTTTTTCCCCCTTCTCCCCAGGTGTGAGGAAGACACCATCTCTTTACATGAAGACCAGACTGATTGCACCAGTCTCAGGTATGAACACCATTGCTGGATTCTTACTTGTAAGAAACAGAAACCATCTGGACTGGTAGCTCTCCTTTGAATTCTAATAATTCTCATGTCTCATCTCTTCTACTAGATTTTCAGCTTTTGAGGGAAGTTTGATCATGTCTACTTTTGGATAATCTCCTTAGCACCCAGAATAGTACCTTATATGTGGGGAACACTCAATAAATAAATTGAATTGAACATTGATTAGCTTACGTCAATGTTTTCATTATATGCCTTATGGGAAAGGTTCTAGATTATTCACCTAACATGTCATTAAATGTCTGGAGTATGAGGAGTCTTCAAAAAGTGCACAGAAAAGCTGTGCATTGACTTTACATTTTTTTGCATATAAATTTATACTTTAATTCTATTTTTCCATGAACATTTCTAAGTCCTCTTGTATGGTCTTATTCACCAAGGACTCATGTGCACTGGCAAAACCTATGTGGTTAACCAGTTTTTCTGCGTTTCTTCCTGCCTCAGAATAGCAATAGCTTTAACTCCTTGGTTTGCAACCTTGAGCCAGCGTTCTATGATAGGCATTTTGCAGAGACTGCATAATCCCTGCAAGGTAGCTGTTACACCCATTTTATGGATGTGAATTATAGTGTTGAAGCCAAGTGGCCCAGGCTACACAATTGGTAAGTGGGAAGATCTTGCAGATTCTTATTTTTATTCAGGATATCATGCTCGTTTTCAGTTATGAATTATTCTCAAAGTGGCATAAACTGTATAACCTGTTCTGTTTTTATTTCAGGGCTCCTGAAAGGCCAGTATTTAGAGTTTTTTTTTTTTTTTTTTTTTTTTTCCAAAGGGCATGAGCACTTGCCAAAGAGAGACAAAGAATGAGAGAGGAGGGGGAGAAAGCACCCCCCTGTGTGGCATGGTCACATCACAATCCTTTCTCCTCCATTTCTACACCCTGTTGGGATTTTGGACATGTTCTCACATGCTTGGCTTGCTTTTCAGGATGCCCAGGCCAGGATTCGAATCACAGTCGATTGTGTGGGATCCTGCTCCCTTACCCATAGGGCCAGCCCTTGAAATTTATTTCTAAGATGATTTTTATAATCAGGTTTTATATTTGTATGATGAGAAAAAGATACTTTTTCCTCCTTCCTTCCCTTTCTTGTCTTTCAAGTCAAACATAAAGGAGATCTTTAAATTTTGAGCAACTTGAAAATATGATAAGAAAACAAAGTTTGAGTATTATTTTGGGAATAAATCTATTGAAAGAGTCATTTTAGATTTGAAAAATGACTCTTTTTTTTTTCTTATTCTTGGGAGTTCTGGAATTCTATTTGAATGAGGAACAGTATGGTAACTGGAAAAGCAGCTATTTTTCCTTTCATTTCTCATACAGGACAAAGAGTGGATGAATATTATTTGTTTCTAAGGAAAGAAACAGCTCAAATTGACAAGTGTAGTTTCCAATTTATGGTTTGATATTAATTGTCAAACCCATTAGTGGCTTTGGAAAAAAATTTTAAATTTTTTTTTTTTTTCAGTTTTTGTCATAGGGTACATGAGCTTGATGGAGAGAGAGACAGTGAGAGGGAAAGTGAGAAATCCCCCCATCCCCCAGGAGATGGCCATGCCACATTTTCTTCTCCTCCATTCTCATCTTGGGATTTTAGGCATGCATACACACATGGTAGGCATGATTTTCATGCTGCCGTATCTGGTACTCGAACCCTCGTGGCCTATGTGGAAGTCGAGTGCCTTAGCCACTGTGCCACCTCCTGGTGCCTGATTTTTTTCAGTTACTAGCATTGTTTCATTTGTTGGGTTTTCATTTATAGCCATCACTAAGTTTATCCTGAGACTTAAGCTTGTTGTGTCATATCCCTTTATTTCCACACCTTGCCCACCTTGACTCTGTGATCACATTCTAGACCAATAATCCCTTTTATTTTTCTCTTTGCCTAGAGATTAATTAGAAGTCATCCTCTCTAATATGAACTTAGTGAATTTGATATCCCATTTATATGTGAAAGGTGTCTTGAATAGTGGACATTTAAATCCCTTCTTTGTGCATGTCCTTGAGCAGCTAAGAATGTCTGCTAAGCTCTTTTATAGGTGCTTCTGGAAAGGGCGTACAAGTGAAAAACAACACCCAAGGATTGTGTGCTTTATTTGGTCATCGGAAAAGTCATGATATATTTTTCTATGCAAAAATGGGTCATGAATTTTCCAATGACCCAGTAGTACCTATTTTTGACAATGGTTAAGCTTGACTACATTGATCATATGAATAGTTATTTGGTTATTTTCACGATGTTTGCTTGATTTTACCAAAAATGAAAACTGAAAATGAGACAAGTGACTTCTAATAAGAGTGTTATCTTGTCAGTATTTTTGAGAAAATTGAAACTGGAGGTGACTGGGACTATTGTATTGAATTCAATTGTTGATGGATGCATGTAAGTGCTGTCCCAGCACCAAATGAATGAAGGAAACACCAGCCTATTTTGTCTCTTCCAGTGATTTTGCACCGATAGCACCTAGACATCAGGAACTTTGGACTTTGTATTCAGGGTGTTGGTTCAGATGACCTTTGGTAAACTTCAGCCCTTGCCTTAGATTTTATTCAAGTAACATGTATCCCATCAACATAGACCCTACTAACCTTTTAAATGACTAAAAGTTATAGGGAGATTATTATAGACTAGCATTGCTGGTGAGGAGGCACCATCCTGCCTTTAAGTAAGAACATGGGCATGAGAAATTAAGAGATCCATCATGGATCTGGGTCTGTGGGAATTAGCCCTTCCCTTAAATGTATTTCATCTTTGGGTCTTAGAGCCTTCATCTATAAAGTTACAATCTCACATTATTATTGTGAGAGGGAAATAGGATATACGTGATAGCATCTTAGAAAACTTAAAAATAAACACTGATGGTATGGGCATAGTTACAATTGCAAAATGTATATATCCACCCACCAACATGGGCTGGGAAGGTGGAAGAGTAAAAATAGTGAAATTCAATTTAAGTTCTTCTGTAAAATTGTCCAAGTCTAGCTAAAAATGTTGCTAGGTGCCCTATATACAGTGGGCTCAAGAGTTCTCACGTTTTTCCTGAAGCAATTTGCCTGTGCTTGTGGTGCTTTCTTTTTTTTTTTTTTGGAGAGATTTTCACTGTAGGGCGCGTGCGCTCGCCAGACAGACAGAGAGAGACATAGAGACAGAAAGCGAGAAATCACCCCCCAGGGGGGATGGTCACGCCACAATCCCTTCTCCTCCATTTTCCTCTCGGGATCTTGGGCACGCACGCACACGCGCCCGGCATGAGTTTTAAGCCACCGGGTCCGGGACACGAACCACGGTCGACTACGTGGGAGTCCAGCGACATAGCCATTACGCTAACTGCTGGTTCTCTTGTGGTGCTTTCTAAATGGAGTCTTTCTTTCCTGTTTTAGAGATGAGAACAATAAAGAGAACTACCCCGACACTGCCCTCACGCTCCTAGAGGAGCAGACGCCATCCCGCGAGGCGCCGCAGCACGTGGAGCACCCAGTTCTGGTGGACAGCGTGTTGCGACCCAGCATGGGTAACTTCAAGTCCAGGAAACCCAAGTCCGTCTTCAAAGTTGAGAACGGGCGGAGCCACGTAGAAACTCAGGTAACGGTCTCTCTCCTGTGGCCTTTGCTAAGATGCAGGTATTCAGGAGGGGACACAGACCTGGCGACTATGGAGTACATTATTCTGCAAAAAGTGAAAGTCTGGTTTGTCCTTCCCTGCAAGCCTGAGACACGTAGATGCTCTTTTCAGTTAATAATTGGGTGCTCTGGACAGGCGAATAATTTAACAGCCTTTCAAACTAATATTCTTAAATATTCGATTGACTTAGAAGAAAGTTATGCTCTTTGGGGAGAACCTGGAGTATCCAGGATGAAGGTTAAGGAAGCCAGATATCACATGGCCAACCATGTGGCTCAAATCCTGATCCCTGATCCAAGTATGGAGATCCCCCAAAATGTCCCAGTTTTATACAGAGCCATTTGGCTTAAACCACAGTTTAGCAGGCTTGAATAACACTTGAGTGTATATGTGTGTGTTCATGTGCATGTAGGATCTGGTTCACTGAGGTGAGTATTCACATGAAAGAAGCATCTTTCTAACTAGAGTCTTATAATAAATTGACACTTTATAAATCTTTACTTTTTTCTAGTTGTATAAGAATATAACAAAGATTGTATTTTTGATCTTAAAAGTCTCTGAAATTATGATGCTTTTAGACAAGATTAAGTGACTATGATCTACTTTAATATTACTGGGAGGTTAATTGCCTCTACATTAAAATTATACACAGTTTTGGGGACATGGATGTTTCATAAATATTAAGTTTGCTTTATTGTTAACATTTAGATAATAACCTTACAAATAATGTGGGAGGCTCTCCATGTAATAGGTTAATTACGTAATAATTTTAAGTCCAGCTTTATTTAGCAAATGAGCACCAGGCAATCTTCCTGCTAGAACAACTGTGGCTGGACAGTCCATTTGACCTTACGGTTTTGTTATTTGCCTTGTGATTTTTATCTCCCTCTTCACTGGCATTATGACCTCTTATTTAGTCAGTTAATTTTGCAGTGTAATGAAAATGCCCTCTGCATTCATAACGCTGTGTTGTGATGATCTCAAACTGAGTATAGCTCTCATTTCAGAGAGGCGAGCGTGAAGCATCATTTGAGTTGTGATCGGCTTGAGTCTCTATTCCTAAATGCACTCCTGTAGCACCTGTCTGATTGGAGGCGTGGTGCCAGCAGGGAGAGCACAGGGTCCGAAAGGGCTGTCTCCAGAGTCTGACCAATTCTAGGGAGACTCTGACCTTGAAACTCCTACCAGGAGTCACCTGTGACACTGTGAGCTTCAGGGTGACCAGTCTCTCCTCAGAGCGCCTATCTTTCAGTCATCCTGTAGTCTGGTCTCATAGAAATTGCACAGTCGTCCCTTGAAAGAAGGTACAAATAGGGCATGTAACTGCCAACCTGTTGCTGATATAAAGGAAAAGTTTGGGAGAGAGATACAATTGTGCAGTCTTTCCTCATAATCTAGCCTTAGAATCCTCAACTGAAGGTAAAATTCCCAGTGGGATTTACATGGCCTGTTCAATTGCATTCAATGACCTTCATTCTCCAAGATGACATTCCAAGCAAGACATTGTCTGTATAATAGATTTTCTCAATTATATTCTGGTTAAAAGGAAGACAGGTTATTATGGAATGCATACAAATAATCCTATTGCCATGAAAAAGTAAACACATTTGATGTGAGTTTCTGACCTATGTGGGATGGTGAGACTCAGATGCTCACTTTAGTTTACATAAACCCTGTCTACTCCTTTGTTATAGGTTACAGATTGTTGAAGCACAAAGAAAAAAGATTTCTTATATATGCAGAAAATAATTTTTAAAAAATTTGTAGAAGGTATATATGCTCACCAGAGACAGAGAAACAGAGAGATGGAGAGAGGGAAAAGGCTAAAGCACCTCCTAGGGGGGCATGAGTATGCATTACTTCTCTATTTCTCCATCTTGTCAGGATTTGGGGCATACAAGCACATGTACCCAGTGTGTTTTTCAAGCCACAGGGATCAGGATTCAGGGCTGACTGCAGAAAATAAAATATTAAAACAACAGTATAGGAGCCAGCAGATAGCGTATTGGTTATGTTACTAGACTCCCATATGGTCTACCACAGTTAGAGTTTTGGACCCGGTAGTTTGAAAATCATGCCAGGCAGGTGTACGTGCCCAAGAACCTTTGAGGAGAATGGAGGAGAAGGGATTGCAGCATGGCCATCCCTTCCATGGGGTGTGATTTTTTTCACTTTCCCTTTCACTGTCTCTGTCTCTCTGTCTCCCATTAGCACATATGCCTTAAGGCAAAAACCTCTAAAAAACAAATAAACAAACAAAAACAGCAGTATATTGATTTCTTTATGGTCCTACAGTAAAATTTCCTTTAGAAGTTCATTCAGTCTTCTGTAATTAATTTTGTTGTTCTTGACCTTGGGTTAGCGATATCATAAAGCTCTCTGCTTTCCCACTGAAGTTCAGCAAATCCTGACTTAATTGACTGGTGTCACCAGATGCCTGTATCCAAGAGTCTGTTCTTTGAAGTGTTAGTAACTTAACGTATCTGATCCTTTACTCTGGAGCTCATGAGATTCATTTTTGTTGAAGATGCAAACTCTGGCCTCAAGCTGCTGGTAAACCTCAGGCAAGCACTGGAGGAAAACAAACTATTTATAGATGACAGAAACCAAAATGGCCATGGGTAATTTACTACTGATAATTTTAAAACATGAAAGGCCTATGAGAGTTCATAATAAGAATAATGCATAATGTGACATGCAAAACAAGATAATAAAACTATTCCACCCAAATGAGACAGTATGTCTTAAAGGATAAAGAATAAGCCCATATTCAAAGAAGTCAGGGAATATTACTTTTGACTTTATAAAAATGGAGAAATATAGTTTTTACAAGGAAAACAAAACAAAATGAAACAAAACAAAAACAACCTCAGGGTATAACATAATGGTCCCCAAAGAATGTACCAGGAATATCATGAAAAAAGATTCATTAAGTCTGAGTAGGTCCTAGATACCTTTCATCAATCTATCTGTCTATCTATCTATCTATAGCTATTTATATATCATCTGTCTTTTCCCAGAGGGTACATGTGCTTGCCAGAAAGAGAAAGAGAGAGAGGGAGAGAGAGAGAGAATAAGAGAGAGAGAGAAAGAGAAAGAAAGAGAGAGAAAGAAGGAAGGCACTCCCCAGAAGGGCATGGTCATGCTGCAATTCCTTTTCCTCCATTTCTCCTTCCCATAAGAATTTTGGGCACACGCACTCCCACACACCTGGTGTACTTTTCAAGCTGACTAGTCTGGGGTTTGCACTATAGTTGGCCATATGGGATCTAGCTCCCTTAACCATTGAGCTACAGGGCCAGTCCGACCTCCATATTTTTATTAAATTCTATAGGTTAGTATAATGTGCATTCCTGATTGAAAATCAGATTATTTAACATTTTAAGTACTAACCACAATTATCACTGATAATACTATGGTGTTGTTGTCTAATATTGCCAGCAGAGAATGTCCTCCAAGAAGTTAAAATACTTAGAATAAGGAGAATGTTTATTTGATCCAGGGCTGGTTACCCTTTCTGTTTGTTTATCCCTTTCTTCCTTGGACCATAGGCTTTGCAAAAGAATGACTTGTACAAGGACTATTTAATGACCCATCTCCTGAAAGGCTGTGTGTTAGGGATGCTATTACTAGAGTTTATTGAGATGATAAACTTGAAGTTAAACCAAGATGTGTGAGTCAGTGCTAAGCATGAACTCCTGATCAAAGTGGAATCAGGGACAGTTTGTTTTTCTGTGGAATGCCTAAGTATCTTTCCAAGGAGGAGAACTGATTTAAGGCATGGGTTATATATTGTAATGTTTTATGAAAGATTAAAAATGATTCTGTATTGGTCACCATGCAACTCATTAATTCCTGACAGTTTGATCTGGGGAAGATTACACTTGACAATGTTATTAATTTACTTCCTATATTGGATCTCATACCTGTCCAGAGGACATTCATTTTTAGCAATGGTAGAAGGAGTTTTGTCATCATCACTTTCTGCCATCTGGCATCAGGCTATGCACCAACCTTCTCTCTTTTCCTCTGGTGGCTATTTTAGCAGAAGACATAAAGTAGGAGGCTCTACAGAGAGCTTTTCTGCAGTGACTGTGTACTGTGAGCATACTGTTCATCTCCTTCCTTGGGGAGACCAGCTGTTTGGTCTGGTGTATTTCAGCATCAGATTTCTTCCTCTTGGCTCTAGCAGATGTGTTAAGAGCTGGAACGAGATCCAGGTCTGATTGTGAAATTTTTGTCTTTATCTCTCACAGAAATAAAAACTCCTAAACACTTTCAGGATATTTCATCTAAAATGAAATAATTATTTTATTTCTGGATTTGGAGAGGGTACTTCTTATTCTTACTGTATTCAACTCTAAGTAAAAACGAAGACAATAGTTAACTCTAGGCAACATTTTTTTCCCTGGAAAGGAACTAAGATTTCTTTGCCAGTTATGGTTGTAATTTACGTGTACTTTTTGGTGACACAAAGGTCTTCAAAAAGTTCATGGAAAATGCATATTATGAAAAAATTGTATACAGATTACAATTTCTTTTTTGCACCAAGAAAAATTCACACTTTAATTACACTTTCTTGTGAACTTTTTGAAGTCTCTTAATCTGCTACTGAACCACTGTGAAACTACAAACAGTAAAAGCAAAAAAACCAAGACAGTGATTGACTTTGAAATTGAGAGTCCTGAAAAGCTAAAATGAACTTCAAGTACAATTTTACTTGCTTTCCAGTGAGGAGAAAACTTTGATATTTTGAATATGTCTTTGAGGACTTGCTACTTGCTGTGTGTCAAGAACGTGAGTTCACGGATTCTAATGATGTCTTAGGTCATTGTTTTGACACATTAGTATAGGTTTTATGACTTAGCATTCATGATTTTTTTTTTCTTTTTTTGGAGAGGTTTTTGCCATAGGGTGTATGCACTCGCCGGACAGACAGAGAGACAGAAAGCGAGAAATCACCCCCCGGGGGATGGCCGCGCCGCAATCCCCTCTCCTCCGTTCTCGTCTCGGGATCTTGGGCATGCACACACACACGCTCGGCGTGAGTTTAAGCCACCGGGTCCGGGACTCGAACTGCGGTCGACTACGTGGGAGTCCAGCGACATAGCCATTACACTAATTGCTGGTCTCTAGCATTCATGATTTTGTAGTTCCAGTGTAGATGTTTTATTTTAATTTCTGTCTAGGTGTGGATTTTCTAGAAGATCTGTTACTAGTCAGGAAAAAAACTGGTCTTGTGAGTTTATCTTCTGAGTTCTCTTTCACCTTTCTTAGAGTAAAATGGTGGCACTCAGGAGAACAGTCTGAGAAATGCAGGGTCCTTGAAAATGAGCAGCGGAGTCAGTGTTTGGGTTTTCTGTTTTCTTGTGGTCTATCAGATTCTGCTACTGCTGTTTGAATTAACAAGAAGTCTGTCCACAACTGATTACGCTCTTGAAGAAAGATATTTTAAACAAAAGGAGCCTGAAAGGTCTGCAAAATGACTTTATCAGAGTTTTTGAAATGTACAAATTTATTCAGATTAAATACTAGCATAAGGGAATCTTAAACTTTAGTTTAAAAGTGACATAGGGCCAGCCAGGTGGCGTGGTGGTTAAGGTGCCTGGGTCACACATGGTCAACTGTGCAGTTTGAAGTCTGGACCCAGCAGCTTGAAAATTACACTGGGTGCATGTGCATGCATGCCCAAAATCCACAGAGGAGAGTGGAGAAGAAGGGACTGCGGCACGGTTATACCTCCCTCCCCCCAGAAAGTGCTTTCTCACTTTCTCTTTCTCAATGTGTTTCTTTGTAATGAGCACATGTACCTTATAGCATAAATAAAACAAACAAAATAAAACAAAACAAAACAAATGATGTTTTTTGTTTGCCCAGGCATTAAATCTCAGAAATGTAAAAAAAAAAAGATAAAAAGAAAACAAATCAAGCTAGCAAACAAACAAAAAAATAATATTCAGATGGAATTTGCATTTAGTACAATCTAATGGTTTGAGAATTTTAAGTTTATAAGAAATAGGGCATTTGATAATTTGGTGATTATTAGTGTTCAGAGTAACATTGTCTAATTGATACTCTATTTATCATGGAGGGTACAGAAGAATTCTCAAAGAGACAAACAGGCTGGGATTGATGGTATTGGTTGAGTGTAGTGATGGAGGATGGCAAGGAGTTGTCTCTGCTTACATGCTATGTGGATTATCAGAAATGCAGATGGTTCTCATACAGGATAACTGTTAAAACGGTCTATTTGCCTCTTTCTATGCATCTTTTGCAAAAATTAATAAACTGCAATTTAAAGCACTTCTTATTTTTCTCTACATAGTTCCAAAGATAGTTTCAAGCATTATATAATCATAAATTTGTTTTATGGTCAAGACCTGCCAACACAGGGAAAGAAGAGGAACATCTGTGGGACACTTTTGCCTTTCTTAGCACCTGTTGCCCCTCCATTGGGTTCTAAGACTCACTGTCTCTATCAGGACAAGTTTTTAAAAATAAATCATACAGACAAACAGTTTACTACTAGTTAGTAGTATATGATATGGTAAAACACATGGGCTATAGGTGCAGATAGATATGGGTTCAAGTTCCTCCTTAGCAACTTACTCTTTGTGTGACTTCAAGCATCTACTTATCAAAGCAGCTAATCACCAGCTTTTTAGGTGTTTTGTTTCATTTCTACATAATGGGAATGATGATTGTTTCTATTTAAGAGGTAAAAGTGATACCAATATACATTTAACAATTCAGCAAATTTCAGGAGGCTAAAAATAGCTTATAGAATGTTTTATAGACTCATTTGGCTGAATGTGCACTAAAACTTCATTAATTGCATGTCTTCTGAGTGAGTGTGCCTTGGACTCTGCTGCAATAACAAATAACCCAGCACCTTGGTAAGTTAAACTAACACAAATGCATTTTTCACGATGTTACAGACCCTTTATCGACCACCTAAATGGCCTCTGCAATCAATGAAGGACTACAGCTAATAAAGTATCTGGGATCTTGAATGTTCCTAGTTTCTGAGTCATAGAGAAAAAGGATTAGAAGGTCCTTTACCAACTATCAAAAGCTTCAGGCATAAAGTAGCAGATAGCATTTCTATTCTTTCTTAATGGGCCAGAACTGGTTATGGGCTCCCTGCCATAAACACAACCCCATAATGCAGAGGACCAAGAAGTTCAATCGTACAATATCTTGTAAAGGAGAGAAGGAAATGCTGGCCAACATCACTGATGACTTCCACAAATTGAAGTTAACTATCTTTTTTTCCTCTACTAGTCCTTCACGGGGCTGTAGTTAATGTTATTAATGTCAAGGAGTAGGAGAAGCAAAAGAATGTTAATTAGGTTAATTACATATCATCAAAAGATATACATGTCATTATAGTTTTTTTGTTTTGAACAAGAACTAGAGTTTTGTATAGCAACCATCACTTAAACACCTGCTTTATTATTATGAGGAATAAAGAAATAGATTTCATATAGATTTCTTTCCTATTGTCAAATGAAACTTCAGAGCTCATTAGTGTGTTGTTTTACTTAGGAATTATTGTGGTCTCATTCTTGTCAGAAGATTCTAATGACTTTGGGTTGTACCAGCTAAACCTATGGTGCTGTGATTTGGAGACATTTTAAAATCAGATTCAAAATTCTTCCCACAGAAAGTGGATTTGAAGATTTGGATATTGTCGGATGTGAGAGCTGGGTTTCTGCATACACAGACATATGCAAATTCACATCCTCATGCACTTGGTGATATTTATCCAAGAGCAGAGTGTTCTTTGGGCAAAGCAAACAGCTTAGCAAGGACTTAGACAGCCTGTTTTGGAGCTTGGAAGTAAAGCTGTTTGGAAAGTTTGGATAGCAGAAACATAATGAAATGACATTTTGGGTAACTAAGAATCACCAATCTAGACTTTATCAAACATAGTTAAATATCACTCTGGGACTGAGACATAACATCAACCTCAAGCCTGTAATTTTGGGCTCCATATTTTGTGAGAAATGTAGCTGCCAGATAAAATATGTGGGAGGCCTGGTGAAATCTGAATTTCAGATAAGCAACAAATAATATTTTTAGAGTACATATGCCCCAAATATTGCATGGGATATACTTACATAAATTACTTACTAAACATAATTCATTGTTTATCTGAAATCCAAATTTAACTAAGCACCTTGTATTTTTATTTGCTAACTCTGGCAACCCTGTCAAGAATGAATGGCATCAACGTTTAACTAAACTTACTTTTTTTCTCCCCAAGTAAAGGTAATCAGTTGCAGCCCGGGCACTGCTAGGGTTTTGTTTTGTTTTGTTTTGATTTTTTAAATTTTTTTATCTTGCAAGAATAAAGGTAACATGGAAAAGGAAGCCAATGGCCTATGAGGAGGCTTATTGCTGCACTTATTTATTTAAAAAATTTATTTTTTATTTATTTATGTATGAGAGAGAGATTTTTTACAAGGCTTATTTATTTCCTGAGATAGAGAGAAAGAGGAAGTCAGGCACCCCCAGTAGAGTCTTACCTTGTCACTGTCCTCCCCCAGCCAGCCAGGAACATGAGCATACCTACAACCCCCCCTTCCCCCCCCACACACACACCGCATGTTCAGGTCAACTGAAGATCTGAAATGAGGGCCTTCTGATATGGCCCCAGTGTTAGCACAGGGTGCCCTACTGCCTGCACCACAATAGCTGGGCTGAGATAGTCTTACTCTGCCAGGATCCTCCAGCCTCTACCTCCCAAATAACTAGGACCACAGGTAGATCCCCCGTGCCCGGCCTGCTTAGGTTGGCGGGGAAGTGAACCCAGGCTTCTTGTGTGTCCTCAGCCTCCAAACAGCAGTGTTGTCAAAACATAAACCACCATGGCGGGCATGTATTTACTGTATCTTTTGTGTTTGAGCTTCATGCAACATCCTTGAAAAAGCTGCCTACTCCCTTAGGAAGATAAAGCCTTAAAAACATGATAAAAGTGCTTAAAAAGTTTGAAAATCCACCCTCAAAGTCTGTAGACTGACTAAACTACAGGATCCTGCTTGTTAAAAGCAGCCAGTGCCATCAGGTCAGTCGAAAGTCTGACTTTCACAAGCCAGCTTCTGCGTCCAAACAATCAAAAGTGACATAGCTTCTGCGCCAGGCGGATGGAACAATAGTGCCATGGTTTGAGCATTAATTCTTTTGGAGATAAGCAGTCAGTCAGAGAATTATGACTTTGAAAACTGCTGCTATCGATGAATGTGAGGATTGCTTATCTATTTAAGCATTAGTTTATAATCTATTGGTCTCCAGGCACAGGTAACTAAAGAGCTTTGAGTCTGGTGGAACTTTGCCTTCCCACCCCACAGAGTTGGGCTTGATTTTGTTATAAATCTTTTTTTTTTTTTAAGCTGAATTCTCTTTATTGCTTAATAAGTTGTAGCCACAATCAGGGGATTTCTTACCGGAACAAAGATGTTCAGCACTGCCTCTTTTGTTCTTCAACATGCTATTGTGACTGCTTGGCTTGGTAACATTGCTGTGTACCAGGGAAATTTAACAAGAAAGGTCATTCTGATATTAGGTTTTAGGCTTTTCAGCTATAGCCAACATCAAATAACCAAAGGGAGACTGTCCAGGTTTAAAGCTAAGTCAATTTGTCCACAAGATAGGGATAGTGCTTGGCTTTTAGTGTGTTTTAATTCAGAAAACATTGACTATACTGAAGGTGTGACCTATCAGGTTTAAAAACCACCAGGGAAAATCACTGTGTGTATGGATTCACAGGAGGGCACAGGACGGCCTTATGTCTGCCCAGCTCTCTTTTCTATCAGCGTCTCCGTCCCCACTGCCTACTGTCTTCTGAGCTTTATTGAAACCGACATTTGATTTAGAAATACGGAGAGCCTGGTTCTCCGAAGTCTCAGATATTGTTCTCTCTGAAAGACAAGAGGTTTGAACAAAAGCCTGAATTATTTTAATTCTAAATATGAAATAGGCAAATGCTAGTGATTTAAGCCTCCTTTTAAATTAAAAGAATTTTTTTTGCTAGTTATTTATAAAAACTGTGACCTTGACTGCCCAACATGAAGCAGCAAGATGAAAACAGGAAAAAAAACAAAACCCAATTAAATTGCTAACCATCACACTTTCACTTTCTGCTAAAAAAAAAAATAAGAGAGGAACTCATGGATTGGCTCTTGATGGGATGAAGAGTCTTAGAGGGACAAGGGCCTGGATGTTAAAGCTATCCCTGAGTCATGTGCCAGGCAGGAATCCAGTGAGCACTGCTCTAGCCAACGCAGCCTTGCACTCTGCAGGATTGAGAGATGGCAGGAGGAGGCCCAGGCAGACAGAACAAGGATAATCCATTCGATGCAGAGACAGAGGAGGACTTAAGGGAGGCATCAGGATGGGATAGCACAGAGAGCATGTTCTAGAGCTTGTTCTATTTTAAAAATATTTTTGAAGAGTGATTCATTTCATTTTATTTTTTATTAGTATTCTTTTTTTTTAGAGAAATCTTTGCTATGGGGCACATGTGCTCGCCAGAAAGACAGAGAGAGACAGAGAGACAGAAAGCAAGAAATCACCCCCCAGGGGGGATGGCCATGCCACAATCCCTTCTCCTCCATTCTCTCCTCGGGATCCTGGGCACACATGCACATGTGCCCAGTGTGAGCTTAAGCCACCAGGTCCAAGACTCGAATCACAGTTGACTACATGGGAGGCCAGTGACACAGCCATTATACCAACTGCTGGTCCCATTCTTCACTTTGACCAGAGAAAGAGACAGAAAGAGAGAAAGTAAGTCACCAGGTCTGGGACTTGAACTATGGTCAGTCATGTGGGAGTCCAGCACTGTAACCACCACTAAACCATTTAACCACTTCCTTAACAACCAGCAGTAGGCCGTCCCCAAGGAGACATCATTTTAATCTCTGGACAGTGGAGATAGAGTTCTAAATCAAAAACTAATGAAAGTATTTGTGGACTCTATTTTTTAAAATAATTTTTTAGACTGGACAGTGATGCAGAGGTAAAGTGATGCTCTATGACAGACTCACTTGGGAAGGTACTGGTTTATGTCCAGAGACCTCCTTGAGTACACGGAACATACACGTGTCCGTGACCCAGGGCTGCTGGGAGCTGAGGGTAGATTGCAGCATCGAGCCCCTGTGAGGAGATGCTGTGCCTCTCTCTTTCTCTTGCTCTCTGTCAGGATAAATAAATTTAAAAAGATATTTTGAATCAGAATGTTAAGTAACTGCAGTAATTCTGAGCATTAGTTTACTTTCATTTGAATTGGCATTGGTTAAATTTCAGAAATGATACTCCTAGAATTTATTACAGTTCTTATTGCAATGTTAAACCACTGAACACATTTTGTTGTTGACTAGGGTACTTTCAAGGTTGGTTTATTTTGGCTTCTTATTACTTACTTGTGAGCTAATCACTAAATGTGATTTGTCTTGGAAACTTTCAATGTTTTGTTCTTTAGAAGGAGGTTTTGCCATTACAAATATGACTACAGAGCATGTTTTTAACACACACACACACACACACACAAACAAAATAATCTTTTTATTTTGAAATGTATAATTTTGATCAGCCCCCTTCTCTAGCTTTATCTATTTCCGAGATGATTGGCTCTGTGCACACCGATCTGGCCTTTTCTTTCACTTCCCAAACTGGGAGTTTTATTAGTAATTATTTCCTGGAGGAACTATTGGTCAGTTTTGCTTGATTTGCCAAATTGGGTTCATTAACATGGTGCTTCAGGACCAACAGATGGCATAATGGTTGCATTGCTGGACTCCCACGTAGTTGACCATTGAGTCCTGGACGCGGTGGCTTAAAATTCATGCTGGGTACATGTGTGTGTGTTCCCCAAATCCTGAGAGGATAATGGAGGAGAAGAAATTGTGGCGTGGCCATCCTCCCTTGGGGGTACTTTCTTGCTTTCTGTCTCTGTCTCTCTGATGGGCACATGTGCCCTATACCAAAAATCTCTCTCTGAAAAAAAAAAAAGGGTGCTGCTTTTGTGACATTAGATTAAATGTGCTTAAGGGGACTTCAAACTCCATCTCATAAGTTGAGAGGTGTAGTGGGCTGAATGGAGTGTCCCCAAACTTCACTTAGAATCTCAATGTGACATTATTTGCAAGTATGATCCTGGAAGATATAATTCATGTATCCAGATGAAATCATCCTGGATATTTAGGTAGGCTCTTAAACCAATACCTAGCATACTTACGAAAAGGGAGCAGACACAGAGAGACATATGGGGAAGGAGGTTACATGAAAATGGAGACAAAGTTTGGTGTGATGCCGCCATAAGCCAAGGTGTGCTGGAAGCCACCTGGAGCTGGAATAGGTGAGGGAAATTTTTCTGCTAGGATCTTTGGAAAGGCATGGCTCTGCCAATACATTGATTTTGGACTTTTGGCCTCTGTAACTGTGAGAGCATAAGTTTCTATTGTTTTTAAATCAACACATTATAGTAATTTTTCAAAGTTTATTTATTTCTTCCATGAGAGAGAAAAAAAAGGAGAGAGAGACACCCAACAAGGTCCTCATAGCACAGTCCATTCTCAATCTGAGCTGACCTGAATCACGGGCACATGTAAACACCCTTGGGTGTACTCAGGAATGTTCCAGAATGTGAACTTGGCACCTTTCCTATGTGGGCCCTGTTGTGTTATTGCTGTGCTGATTCTTGGCCTCAGGTTATGGTAGTTTGTTTTAGGAGCCCTAGGAAACTAATCCAAGGTGTCTCCTGACATTAGTTGTGAACTGGTTTCTTGCTGCTCCAGGGAAACTGGCAAGAGCTGATGGGATTCTAGTCCAGAAGGATGTGAGACACTAAACAGACTGGCAGGGCAGGGATTGTGGGTACTGGGTGCTATGACTAGGGCCCAGTTACTACAGGTGGTGCAAGGTGGGGACTTCTGTCTTTGGGAAACCAAGGCAGGTTGGAGACTATTCTTTTGGGTTTAGTAGTTGCATCAAAGATGCAAAAATCACTTCACTACAAAGTAGTTGCCAACTGTGTACAATGCTCATATATGACTTACAGGCTGGCTTTCTTAATCTCACAGCTGTAGCTCACAGTTTGTACAAGATATTGGTTCTATTATCTACTTTGGCATGGTTAAATGGCAAGATGCTGAGCTCATTGATCTTCAGAGGGTTTTGGACTAACAGAATTATTTAGGACCCTCTTTCCTTATTCCCATAACAGTCGACATTTCCATGTGCCTCTTCAAGAGAGGCCCTGACTGCTGTAGTTTTGAACGCAAAGAGACATGAACTGTGGTGTTTGTGCTTCTGGCAGGCTCATTGTCTCTCCTGGGGGAGACAGTGATGAAAACAAGTCAGCGAAGTGCTTAGTGTGTGGGTGAGGGCACTGCCTCTTATCTTTTCATTTGTACTTGGATCCCCATGAGGCACTGAAAATTAACCATATGTCAAATAAAGGATACCCTGGGGCCAGCAGGTGGCATGGTGGTTAAGGCACTGGACTTCCAAATTGCCAACCACAGTTCAAGTCTTGGACCTGGTGACTTGCTTTCTCACTTTCCCTCTCTCTCTCTCTCTATCTCAGTCTCTTTCTGGTGAGCACATATGCTGTATAGCAAGTTCAAATAATAGTAATAATAATAAATAAAATTAAATAATTTTTCAAAACATTAAAAAAATGAGGGACACCCACCTTTAAGGTCATTTAAAAGATAAAATGAAAGAATCCTCTTAAAGTCCTTTCAGAACTGCATGGTACCTAAAAAGCTTAGTAAATGTTAGAATGTCAGCTATTAGCTATTAATATGGTCGCTGGATCCTTGTATAGTGTCGTGAAAGTGAGAATGAAAGTGAAAAGTTACTTTCCTTTTAGGAAAATACTCCTTGCTCTGTGGCCATGGTTACCAGTAGCCATCAGAACCTGTTTCATACCCGTTTAAGTCAATCAGTAGCAACTTGCTTCAGCCGTCATTCACGCTCCTTACATTGGCCAGTCCCATCTGTGACACACAGTTGTAAAGCCAGGTAGTCAGCAGCTGCTTAACTCTAGTGCACACACTTCTGCAAGTCAGCCAGTCAACAGCATTCTCATTCCAGCTTCACTTCCACAGCTACGGGTCAACTAATGCCTAAATGTTCAGCTTCTAGAAGTCTGCCAGTCCCTGAACTTTAAGGCTCTCCCCACCCCCAAACCTTAAGGTTCTCCAAACCCTATATGAGGTAAGTTCTCTCTGCTTTGTTCAGAGAGAATATCTAAAGTACAACTCTCCCTCATTTTAGCAAGCAATAAAGTCAGGATTTTGTTCAAATATTGCATGGAGACCTCTTTGTTTGATGATAGTCATCATTGAATGAGGTGTTAAAGGGTCAGAAAGATGAGGCTATGTGGAAGAGTTCACACAGGGGTGATTTTTGGTCCCAGTAGTGTTAACTAAGTAGGGAAA